>NC_041381.1:234780313-234791406 GCF_002162155.2 Triticum dicoccoides | reverse complement strand
ATGCAGCGGGATGGATTCATGTGTACACATGTGATATATATCATGATCTATATCACGAGACAAACAAAAAATTAATCCCCTCTTAAATCAAATTAAGTAACCTCTCTTTCTATTGGTGAAAGTGATGGACCAAGCGGGCCGACAGATGGAAGCATCGCCGATAACCGTGTGAGTGAGTGCCATATGACAACCACCGTCGCTTGCATGTGTGCCAAAATATATATATGGAGAGGTGGGTTGTGATGTTTTGAATACCTAATGCACAACTTTGATGTGGCATCTGCCTCAAAAACCGCAAAGTCCCCACACATAGTGAGGTTCATGTGACATCTAGTATATATATGTTGGTCACCCCAACCCCTTCGACACGTATTATACACCTAGTAACACATCCCTAAAAGAACTAATCCTCCTTGTTCGTCAAACATGTACCTCTCTCTCGTTGGGTCAAAGTGATGGACGACGAACTCGCAGGCGCACAGAAAGCCAAGTGTACGTCGCACGCGAGTGAGCATCCTCTATATGACTACGTACAACCGCCTGCATGGCCGAAAGAGGTGTTTGTGTGATGTTGGAATACGCAATGCACAACTTTGATGTGGCACCACATATATAGGAAACCAAAAAGTCCCCACAGAGAGCGAGGTTCATGATGCGTGGTATGTGCGATATATATATATATATATATATATATATATATATATATGTGTGTGTGTGTGTGTGTGTGTGTGTGTGTGTGTGTGTGTGTGTGTGTGTGTATGCCCCCATTCGATGCGTCGTATATATGTACTTCTGCTCTATAGCACAAACCAAAAAAGAATCATTCCTTGATGGTCAAATTAACCTCTCTCTCATTGGGTCAAAGTGATGGAGGACAACCTCGCATGCCCACAGATGGAAGCGCCACACGCGAGAGAGTTCCTATAGGGCAACCAGCGCTTGCATGGTATTGCGTGATGTTTGAATACCAATGTACAACTTTGATGTGGCACCTGCCTCGGGAACCAAAAAGTCCCCACACGGAGGGAGGTTATGACGTACACACACATATATATATAGTATTCATGTTTCCCCCTCTTTGACATGTACTTTCTCCTACCGTGCATATACATAACACAAACCAAAAAAGAACCATCCTTGTTGGTCAAATTAACCTCTATCTCTCATTGTACGTTCAACTGATCGACGACGACCTTGCGGGCCCACAGAGAGAGTCACACGCGAGTGAGTGTCATAGGACAAAACCACCGCGTGCATGTGCCCGTGTGTCATGTGATTTTTGAATACCCAATGCACAACTTTGACATGGCACATGCTTCGCAAAACGAAAATACACTACACCACACGATGCGTAGCCCCCTCACGTGAAGCCGGTGGGAGCAACTCATGTGTATGCACGTGCCCGAACTTTGATATGGAATCTCACCATGATCCACACCACACACATGCCAAGATGAATCCACCTTTTGGTCAAATGCCTCTCATTGTCGGTGGAAACTGCAAACCTTTGCGGCTTAACGAATGGACATGTCACTGATAACCTCACGAGGGAGTGTCTGAGAGGACCACCAATGCATGCATGTGGCCCTAACATGTATGTATGAAAGGGTTTGTGTAATGCTTTAAATAACCAATTCATGACTTTGATGTGGCATATATGACTCACAAAATGATCAATTAATAATCCCACACGGAGGCTCACGACTCATAGTGTACTGCCGGACCCCCTCCCCGACCCCCACCCCCCACACACAGACACACACATCCCTCACCACCACAGCCCCTCTGAGGCATGTCAAACTTTTTCTGCAGTGAACATGTGACCAAAGGAGTGTCGTCTTAAAATTAAAAAAATAGAGATCATTCGACCATTTTTATACATTGATTGATTTCCAAGGGACTTAATGTGCAAAATCAAATTCGAGCTACATGTGCACTAAAATGGATTGCAAAATCATATGTGTCCCTGGGTGCATGTTTCCCCATGCAAGAGATTTCAACACATTGAGAATATAGATTTTTAAAATTCAGTAAATCCAAAACTTAGTTGAAATTCATGAAACTTATTGTGGTAGACTATGATATTGTATTTTTCCTCAAATTTGAGTCATGTTTGATATAATCTTCTTACAAAAGGTAGATTGTTAATAATTGGCAACCAATAACTCATACGAATTATTCATTCGGACCATGTGTGTTAGACCGTGCCATGCTTCAGTTAAGCAATAAGCGGCAGAATGAATCATCAAAAAACAAAACAAAATACGTCCTGCCACATGCCCTGTGTGTCGTGCAAGGAGGCGTGAGCTGACGGGATGGGACGCATGCGAGCAGTCCACCGTGCACACAGAGCGGGAGGCGTGCGTGCAGGTGTGTGAATTGACGGGAGGCGTTTTCGCCGTGCAGTGTCACCGGGATGCATGCGAGAAGCTGTCTGAAATGACGGCAGGAGTGCCAGAAGTCGGCAACACAGGCTCACCGGGAGGCAAGACAGCATTTGACCACGCCCGCCTCATTCCCACTGGTCCGTATTACTGGTGCGCCCGAGCCACCAGTCATAATAGGCGGTCGCATCCCCGGTCCACAGGTCACCAAAGTCTGCACTCTAGAGTGTATGAGGATGCCGCCGAAGCGCACCATCGGAGGGAGTGGCCGCGCCGGGGCTCGTGAAGCACCCGCGTAACACGTGAAGCTGGGCATAGAGGTTGTCATGGCCGCCGCCGAGGTCTCGCACGGGCAGTAGCACTACCTTGACTTTGTCGGTGTCGTCGTGCCCCACCCTAAGCTGGAGCCGGAGGTCAACAACGACTCCAACAACGATTTTGTCTCTAACGGAAAACTGATTAGTCATCTATATACCCATTTGTGCGGCAAACATATCATGCGTTTTCTCTGGTTACTCACCCCCTCTAATTTTTTTGGAATACAAATCGTATGGTTATTTTCTCTCAGACCATGAAATCAGAGTAATTAAGATCTGTTAGATGCACGTAGTGTATTGATTGTTTGAATGGTATCTGTATAGGGTTAGTTATTAATTGTTTGTTCTCTACAATTGATTTTTGCTAATAATACAACTAGGGTTAGCATGCGTGCTAATAATTCGTCACCGGATCTTGAAAATTGATTTTGAATGTCCTACATATATGTTTGTGCCTTTTTTCTTCCATATCTTGAGAATTGATTTTGAATGTCCTACATGTATGTTTCTGCCTTTTTTTTCTTTCATATTGGTACGTACACAGATGAGGCTCCGACCATCACGGCCACGGGATGTAGATCTTGGACCCGGCTGCGTGGCCAAAAGCGGCTACGTCCCTCGCCCTGGACATGAGGAACTAGTAGAATCTCTGGTGGACCGCATCAGCGACCTCCAAGACGCCATCCTTGGGGAGTCATCTACCTTCTCCCCACCAAGGATGGGTGCTGCACACAAGTCTGCGCATCTTGGTAGCGCACTCAATGGCACGTCGCACCTCTTAATCCCAACTGTTGTCAGCTATCTGTCGATGATGATTCTGAACTCTCCGGAGCCATCATCTCCTCCCACTAGGGCTCCATTAAATACATCTGCATCCCAACATGGTACCTGCTGGACATACCCTGCATGATGGCCTCCTGGCTGACATCCTGTCAATTCAAGAAACTCCAGCAGCTTGAGTTCTACCATTAATATAGCGATATGTTACCACCAAGAGCTGCATCTCTGTCCTCACCACCAATGTCCATCTCATGGTTTTCCTCCTCTCTCTCCACACCGCCACCATGACCCGGTGCCATCTAGTAGACAATCTGGTACAAATGCTTCAACTCCTACTACTAAAAAACTTGCGCTTGTGTTGGTTGATCTGTCGGTGGCCTCACTGCACACCATCATTCACTGCAGTTACCCTACACTAGAGCGTTTGGTGCTAGTTTTTGGACTAGGAATCCATATCCCTTGTCTCAAAATAAAGTCACCTCACCTTGTAAGCATTGGAATTCATTTTAAAGGTCAGGAGCACATCATTGAAGATGCCCCTTCACTTCAAAGGTTGCTCCTTAATTTTTGTTATAAACCTTCGCAAATAACTTTGGTCTCTGCGCCTAAACTTGAGACCTTGGGTGTATTTCCTGATCCGTTTGAAGGTTACAAGATGGTTGGATCCACACTTATTCAGGTACTGTATGTTATCCATGTACACTTTAGTAATCTGCATTTTTCATTTATGCGCATAAGTTAAATATCATCTTGCAGTACACTATCGGTGCTAATATTATGTTCTATGCTGAATGAATAGCTTTTCCATGGATGGCGTATCAGGGGTGTTGGATTCTGTCAACACCTTGTATATTTATATAGGGTGTCTTGATCTGAACACCACTATTGGCTCACTTCAATGATTTGGATGTCTAGAGAATTTGTATATAAAGGTGATGATTTCACACACATTGAAAGCCCATATATAGTGTACTAGAATTAACCGTTCAGTTGTCGCTCCTTCGACATACTCTATTTTAGACATTTACTGTTTTCAATCTTCATTTCTATTTAGGTACTAGGACTTCGAGAAAAAGTTCTAACGAATCGATGGAAGAGGAAGCAGAAGGATTTTCTCAGATATCATGGCATTCATTTGAAGACAATAATGGTGGAAGGATATGCATCCAACCATGTAAACACTAGCTTTGTCACATTCTTCATGAGGAATGCGAGGGCACTATTGTCTGTGAGGATTAAGTTTTTCAACAAGAAATTTCTCACGGAACTATATGTTGAACAACATAAAAGGAAGTTTCAGGTGGACCGAAGGGATTCTAATCGTGCTCGGATTATGTTTACAACAACTTGTCGTCATTATGGACTAGTAGATCTTTTGTACTGGGATCTTGATTTTATGGATCGGACTGATCCATTTGATTGTGACTGCGTAAAACATAGGTTGAGTTAGATGTTATTGCCCAGTTTAATCCGGGTTATGTGTAAACCTGATGAAGTATTAATCCTCGTGCTTTTGTACATTTTTTAAGCTGGAGTTAGTCATTGTTGCCCTTTTAAACTAGGGTTTGACCCATATTTTCTTTCATAGTCTGTGTTCGTATAAGTACTACCTCTGTCATGGTTTATTGGCCCCGTTCGTATTTTTTAGTACCAAACTTTGAACTTAGATTTAACTAAGTATATATTAATGCATGTCATCAAAAATAATATTGTTGGACGGCTATTCCCGGCTATGTTCATCTGCTATATGCAATAATTATGCATGTGCTTACTCGCCGTTTAGGCGGCCGCAACACGCTCTGCTCACCGTTTAGGCGCCCTCAGGTCGCATCCCTCTACGCACTCTGCTATCTGTTTAGGTGCCAAGGCTCGCTCGGGCCGTGTCCCTTCGCGTGCGCTCTGCTAGCGGTTGGGGGCCGGCACACGATCACATTGGGGAAGCTTTATTTATTTAATCTTGGATTATGTTAATTAATTATACCTCCAGAGTCGGAATCATCCCGCTCTAGAGCTATAGTTAATCAACCTAAACTATGATCTTTGGCACCCGTTTCCGTCGTGCAACTCGATCCTGTCATCGACCGTTGGGGGTACTCCAATATGTGTGGGTAACTAGCTACCAAGTGGATTAGTAGCGAGTCGCCGTCGGCGGCCATTGCTGTGGTTATTTGTAGCTAGCAGCTGTCTAGGGGATCAGGGATTTTACAATTCACCCATGTGGAGCACGGGAAGCCTTCGCTAGAGCGCGGGAAGCCTTCACTGGAACGCAGGAAGACTAAGTGGAGCACGCAACCCGACAACCATATGCAGTGTCATGTGTTAACATAAGGAAACGTATGTGTAACTTATCATCGCACACGAGTGCTCGCACACGCATCGTATGCGATACTCCAACCATCGCAATGAACTAGTTTGCATTTTTCAATGTTCTTTGTACACACAGAATCGCACACGAATTAATTGTAGTAACCGTCTCTGTTATAATTTCTCATCGCAAATAGTTCATCCAAGTGGGCTGTTTGACGTATATCACACACATCTTGTTTACCCGTATCGTTTGTGTTCTTTTGGCTCATCGCAAACAGTTCATCTATGTGAACTGTATGCCACGTATCACACATATCTTGTTCAGTTGATCCGTTTCTATTTTGTTCCCTAATCGTAAACAGTTTGTCCAAGTGAGCCGTATGACTTATATCACACACACCTTGATCTGGCTGACCATTTCTGTTGTGTTGCCTAATCACAAACAGTTCATGGGAGTGAACTATATGTCGTATATCGCACACACACCTTGATATGGCTGCCTGTTTCTGTTATTCTGTCTCATCGCAAACAGTTCATATGGATCAACCGTATGCCCCGCATTGCACACACAACTAAAATACAAACCATGTTTGATGTATCCTTCATAGCAAATGTTCTGCATATTTTTCAACTGTTTTTACATCACCGTTTGCGATTAATGCATCGCACATAGTTTCGTCAAAGGGTCTCTGATCGTAGTGTCGCGTTAGCAGCATCCTGCGGTAGTGTGTTATCATATTATATCATGATGTTTTAAAAATTGTTGGCATATGAGGTATGTTATTATTGCTCTCTAGTTAATTATGCCAATGATATGAGTAAATGTGAATTCTAGGTGTTATAATTTACATGGTTAGTTCATGATATTTGCTGAAAACTTGGTTGCTATTTAAACTTATATACGGAAACAAGAACAAAAAAGTTCATAAAAGTTTTTCTTTATCACTGCTACTTGTGAGCACTTCACTAGGACTACTATAAAATTGTTCTTTCTTAACAAGATTTAACAAAGCAACATTAATATCACAAGTCTCCGCAATAGCAGTGGGAGGAGCAATCGGAGTATTAATAAAATCATTATTATTAGTATTGGAAAAATCACACAATTTTGTATTTTTTTGAGACATTGCGACTAGGCAAACAAGACAACAAGCAAACAAAGAAGCAAACAGAAAAAGGCAAAAGGAAAATATTTTTGTATTTTTGTAAAACTTTTTAGAGATGGGGGAGCTGAAATCAAAAGGCAAATGGCAAATAATGTAAATGCAAGGAGATAAAAGTTTATGTGTAAGTAGTCTATAGATGTTGATGATGCCTCCCAGGCAACGGCGCCAGAAATTCTTCCTGCTACTTGTGAGCTGCGTTGGGATTTCCCCGAAGATGAGGGCATACAACATAGGCGAACTCATCCTATGTCTCCCCGAGAAGCAGAAGAACAAGCTCTCGCTCAAATGGGAGGGTCCCTTCATAATCGATGAAGTACTAGCAGCAGGAGCGTATAGTCTTCGGAACCTAGCGGACAATCGCCTCGAACCAAACCCATGAAAGAAAGCTCGGCTCTGGCGCTTCTACGGCTAGTCTGGTGTCGCCACTCCAACTAGCCTTTCTTTTCTTATAGTTTTCCTTTTCTTTTTGCTTTTTTTAGTGGTTAGCACCTCTCAGGCTGTGTTCGGCTAAACCAAACTATGTTAAGCTTCCCTGGGCATACATCTTTAAATGTAATAACCGATTATACATGGGGGCTTCTTTAACAAAGACGATCAATATACTTGTCGTGCATCTATTCGCCTCTGTCGCGTTTGCACCCTTACAATATTGTTTTTAATCCATTATATGAATCAACTTGACTTAAGTTTTGGCCAAGTTGGGTTGCCTCACTCCTATGCTTGCCCTTAATGTTCCCGATTGTTCGGCCCGAGGGTAAAGGTAGCACCTCTATGATTATTACGACCGGATTACCCGGATATGTACCTCGGACGGGTGAAGCTGAAAGCTAGCATTCTTAAGAACATAATTGGTCGGCTACGAGGGAAGTGAAAATTATTGGTGATCATCAGCAAACACCCGGGTTTATTTTCCCGAAGTAACCATCACCCGTACACTACAGGTGTCTGGTTAAAACGCCTATGGTCAACATAACAACCTAAAGAAAGAAACCCATGGAGGAACTATTTTCTTTGGAAGATGTTTCTTATGTTAAAACATTGTGTGCGTTATGTCTGTTCATAGCCAATGGTCAGATTGCCTAGTTCTCCAAAGTGACTTCCTATTACTATAAGACACACAGTACGGAACACTCCCCCGACCAATGGCGGGGGAGGGAGAAGCCGATGGCCAGTTAAGACAACGTTTACAGCATTAATGGAGATTGTTTAATGTAAAGTACATAGATACATAGAATCAACCACCCTGCTTCTGATGAAGATTATCTATTATAGTATCCAGGGCGCAGTCTTCTTGAGATAACCGTGCAGTTAGCCACTTGGTCATACACAAAATGCAGTGGCACTTCCTACCCATCTAGCCTTGCCGGTCCAACCCGAGCTAAATGCTCCAGGCCTACTTTGGTAAAGCAGGTCTTCAGCATGGCTCATGCCTCTCGTGCTCCTTCTTGGGAAGCGAACATCTTCCATAGCTTCAAGTGACGCCGAGCTCCTTTAAATCGATTGGCCGGTTCGGCCATCCCTTCTGGAGGCATCTCGGTTGGCCATAACGCCTTGCCCATGCCCTTCATAGCTTTCTGAGCGAGCTCTTGCATGATGGGCAGTTTCTTTAGCACGTTCCCTCCAAACAAGCTAGCCTCTTCTTCGAGATGCCCGGTCAGGAGAACTGACAAGAGACATGGCAGATTTCTTATATTCACATCGTATGTATGCTTTATGTGATCAGAAGTTGAAATTTCTCTTACCGAACATGCCGCCTTTTAATCTCTAGTTCTCCTCGAGGGTTTCTGGCAGTTGGGATTTTAATACCTCAATTTCTTCGGCATGTTGCTGATTTTTAGCTTTAAGCTTGTTCTTTTGCTCATGGCTTCGGGCCTGTACCTAGCAGCTAGCTTCGTGCCGTGATTCAGCATACCTTTGAGCCTCTTTGGCCGCGTTCAGGTCTTTCTCCAGCTGGCCTATGGACTCAGCTGCTACAAGGCAATCTTTTATCACAAAAGACGCCCTAAACAATTTGTGCGTAGTAAAACTTTTTACTCACCATGTGCTTCCTGAGTGAACTTCTTGACCTCCTCCAGTTTGGCCTTTCCAGCTGCCAACTGTGTTCAACTAAGCTCAAGGTCCTCGAGCAATTTTTTGTTTTGTTTCCTTGAGGCCTACACCATATCGTAACATATGCATATTAAGACCCTTAATTCGGCCGTGCCATCCAAATTAAGGCTCGGGGGCTACTGGGTCTGGATTTACGTTCGGTTATGAAACCAACCACATATCTAAATGTTGGTGGATAGAAGATGGGCGATTTCCTCAAGTCTAGTTCAGGTGGCTCCGAGATATGCATCCACCGAACTAAGGGCATTAAACTCTTGTTTTAAAAACACAAAATGACGTAGTGACTCCTTCCGCCGTTGGTGGTTCATCATGCTTTCAAGTTTGGAATTGGTAACCGAGACATCCTCGGGATCCTCTAGAAGCAGGTCTGCATGGGGGGGGGGGACCTTTGCGCTACCCCCGTCTCTAGTTGAAGACCTCAGCTTAGGATTACCATCTGGCGCCTCTTTGACGTCCTCAGATGAAGCCACTTGTGCACGTCCCCTGTGGATCTCGACGAAGATTATGAGTGCTTACAATGGCTACAGCAATGATCGAACTATTATCTCAAGGTGTTACCTCTTGGTTGAATACGTGGTTGATGTAGTCCCGTGGACGGCGCATGTTTGGGAGCTATACCATCATTTGGCATTGACACAACCGGTGACGCACTTGCCGGTGTTCGACACATGGTGCGACGACCCTTGGGAGTGGACTTTAGCGTATTTGGAACGACGGGAGGCGAACGACCCTTTTGGAAAAGATCCTTCTTGTTACTTATAGCAGAGGAAGGGAGTGCCCCTGGGTGATCGTCCGAGAGGGCCACCTTAGAGCTGTCAAGACTCTCCTAGTAGAAGTGAAGGAAATATGCCCTAGAGGCAATACTAAAGTTGTTATTTTATTTTTCCTTATTCATGATAAAGGTTTATTATTCATGCAAGAATTGTATTGATCGGAAAGTTAAATACATATGTGAATCCAAAAAGAGATACTGTGTCCCTAGTAAGCCTCTACGAGACTAGCTTGTTGATCAAAGATGGTCAAGGTTTCCTAACCATAGACATGTGTTATCATTTGATAACGGGATCACATCATTAATAGAATGATGTGATGGACAAGACCCATCCATTAGATTAGCATGTTGACCGTTCAGTTTATTGCTATTGCTTTCTTAATATCAAATACATATTCCTTCGACTATGAGATTATGCAACTCCCGGATACCGGAGGAATACCTTGTGTGCTATCAAATGTCACAACATAATTGGGTCATCATAAAGATTCTGTATAGGTATCTCTGAAGGTGTTTGTTGAGTTGGCATAGATCAAGATTAGGATTTGTCACTGCGAGTATTGGAGAGGTATCTCTGGGCCCTCTCGATAATACACATCATAAGAAGCCTTGCAAGCAAAGTGACTAAAGAGTTAGTTGCGGGATGATGTATTACAGAACAAGTAAAGAGACTTGCCGATAACAAGATTGAACTAGGTATGAAGATACCAACGATCGATTCTCGGGCAACTAACATACCGATGGACAAAGGGAATTACGTATGTTGTCATAACATTCGACCGATAAAGATATTCGTAGAATATGTAGGAGCCAATATGAGCATCCAGTTTCCGCTATTGGTTATTGACCGGAGAGGTGTCTCGGTCATGTCTACATAGTTCTTGAACCCGTAGGGTCCGCACGCTTGACGTTCGTTGATGATATAGTGTTATATAATTTACTGACCGAAAGTTTTTTGCAGTCCTAGTTGAGATCACGGACATGATGAGGAGCTCCGGAATGGTCCAGAGGTGAAGACTGATATATAGGACGATGATATTTGGACACGGGAAGAGTTTTGGAGTGCATCGGGTAGTCACCGGGTCACCGAAAGAGGTTCTCGACACCCCTGGTAGGTGTATGGGCCTAATGGGCCAAGGGGGGACAGACCAGCCTACAAGGGGGCTGGCGTGCCCCTCTCCCTGGCCGCCGGCCCTAGGGAAGGAAAGGGGGGAGGGCTAGCCCCTCCTGCCTTCCCCTCCACATGGGATAAAGGAAA
>NC_041381.1:234756297-234780184 GCF_002162155.2 Triticum dicoccoides | reverse complement strand
TGGATTAGGGGGTACCCGGACAGCCGGACTATATACTTTGGTCGGACTGTTGGACTATGAAGATAAAACACTCAAGACTTCGTCCCGTGTCCGGATGGGACTCTCGTTTGCGTGGAAGACAAGCTGGGCGATTTGGATGTTAGATCTCCTTCATTGTAACCGACTCTGTCTAACCATAGCCCCCTCTGGTGTCTATATAAACCGGAGGGTTTAGTCCGTAGGACGACAACAATCATAATCATAGGCTAGCTCCTAGGGTTTAGCCTCTATGACCTCGTGGTAGATCAACTCTTGTAATACTCATATCATCAAGATCAATCAAGCAGGAAGTAGGGTATTACCTCCATCGAGAGGGCCCGAACCTGGGTAAAACATCATTTCCCCTGCCTCTTGTTACCATTAGCCTTAGACGCACATTTCGGGACCCCCTACCCGAGATCCGCCGGTTTGGACACTGACATTGGTGATTTCATAGAGAGTTCCTCTGTGTCGTCACTACAAGGCTTGATGGCTCGTCTCGTTGTCAAGGACAACATCACCTCTGGGGGAGCCCTGGCGGTAGGCCAAACTCTTTGACTAGGCGGCTTCGTCATGACTGCCCGATCGGCTGCCGCGCCGACGATGACTTCTTGGGTCATCAAAAACAGCCTCCACGTCAATTCGGAACTTGCCGAACAGATGGATCCAATGGAGCTATCCTCCCTTAATGAGCTCTTGGATCGCATCGCCGCTCTAGGAGTCACTACAGACTACGATCGGATTGGGTTTAAACCCGACCAAAGGGATATTAAATCCCCACCGTTCACCCATGAGATAGCGGTAGTGGAAGAGCCACACATGGATTATCCCTCTACTTTGAGGACGAACTATGTCTGGATTACTGAGCTCTCTGAGCTGGATACCCGTTTGCGGGAGGACATGACCCAGACCCCGAACTTAGAATCGGGCAACGGGCCAGAAAATTGGGCAACATCCCGTAGTCTGAGCTGCCAAGCCCGGAAGCTCCTCTGCCCCTGGACATCTGATCGGGTCAGGACTTAACTGCGCCCGTCCACCCAGACTTATGCCGTCTTTCCCATATCAGACAAGAGCCCCAAGAGACAGTACATCGCTACTGGGCCAGATTCCTCCTGGTGATTAACAGGGTCAAGGACTTCGCAAGGAAGACGCAATCTCACTTTTCTTCAAAAATTGCATGAACAAACAGATCCTCAATGCTATATGTCACCGTGACATAGTACACTTTGCTGACTTAGCAGGCATAGTATAGAAGTATTGTGCGATGGAAAGCGCCTGGAAAACCCAAACAGACTTCTAGGATAATACGGCTCTCAATAAACCCTTCGTCTGAACTAAACCCTCGTAAGTTACCCGATCCAATTCCCAAAAAACCAAAGCCCGCTCCAGGGCGTGGAACCGTATTGGAAGAATGGATCAATGGGCCATGCAAAATTCACAGCACGCCAGATACCACGCCAACGCATAGCCTTAGAGCATGCTGGATACTCCGGCAGGTAGCGAAAAGCAGTGAGGATCTTGTTGTAAACCATAAAGCAAAGAAACAACCCGCCGAAGACAACAATCCGGTGCAGACAGTCTTCGAGACTTTTGCCTCAAGTAATAGGCGCAAGCGAGCTCATCAAAGTTTCGTTGAAGTTTGCCACATGGCAAAACTAAATCCGTGGGGCGACACTACTATAACCTCCAGTGCCAGTGACGAACCTCAATTCCAAATAGTCCAGGCACCAGCCGATTTGTTCCTTAGCCCAATCGTGGAAGGCTTCCGGCTCACTAAAGTACTCATGGACGGCGGAAGCGGATTAAACCTGATCTATGAAGAAACCCTCAACAAGATGGAAATTGATAAAAGCCGCATTGAGCAAAGCAGCATGACCTTCAGGGGAATCATCCCTAGTCGGGAGGCACGGTGTGCGGGAAAAATCACACTGGACGTGGTATTCGGCACGCCATAGAATTATAGGTCCGAAGAAATCACGTTCCAAGTGGCCCCGTTCAGCAGCGGATACCACGCCCTTTTAGGGCGGGATGCATTCACGAACTTTCAAGCTATACCCCATTACGGGTACATGAAGCTCAAGATGCCCGGATCCAATGGAATCATCCCTCTAGCCAGTGATCCGGACGTCGCACTCCGCGCCGAAAATAAAACTGCCGCACTAGCCCTGGAAGCATTATCCGAAGCCATAGCGACCGAAGAACTAACAATGCTGCACGCCACTATGGACGGAGACGACGTGATACTCGACAAATGACCCAAGTCCACCTCATTCAAGCCCACGGACGAGATAGTCAAATTCCAGGTCCATCCAACGGACCCCACAAAGACAGCTTCCATCGGGACAGAGCTGAGCCCCCACAATGGACGCCGCACTGCGAGACTTCCTATGCGAGAATTGGGACATTTTTGCCTGGCATCCTTCAGACATGCCAGGCATCCCACGCAGGCTGGCCGAACACAGCCTCAATATACTGAAAGGATACAAGCTTGTCAAACAGACTCTTAGGCGCTTCTTAGAGCCTAAACGGCAAGCCATGGGAGAAGAGCTAGCCAAGCTACTTGAGGCTAGATTCATCAGAGATATAAAACATCCGGATTGGCTGGCAAATCTGGTAATGGTGCCAAAGAAGGACAAATCCTGGCGCCTATGTGTCGATTTCAAAGACCTCAACATGCCCTGCCCCAAGGATCCCTTCCCCCTCCCTCGGATTGACCAAATCATCGATGCCACCACAGGACACGACTCACTATGTTTCCTCGACGCATACTCCGAATACCATCAACTAAAGATGGCGGAATCCGACCAAGCTACAACGGCCTTCATAACGCCATATGGCCCCATCTATTTCAACATTATGCCTTTTGGGCTCAAAAATGCCAGCACAACCTATCAACGAATGATTCAGACATGCCTGGAGAAGCAAATTTGCAAAATAGTGGAGGCATACGTGGACGATGTGGTCATAAAAACAAGACACGTCGAAACTTTAATAGATGACTTGAGACTCATGTTCGACAACCTCTGAACATACGACATCAAGCTCAACCCAGAAAAATGTGTTTTTGGCATACCCTCCGGGAAGTTGCTCGGCTTCATCATTTCCAATAGAGGAATCGAAGCAAATCCGGCAAAAATCCGAGCTCTATCGCAGTTGGCTATCTGTCGGAGTAATGGGCCACGGGTAGGCTCACCGGAGTCCCAAGATTTACCACGACTTTGGGCCAGCTCCGCCTAGCTGAGCCCCAAGACGAAACTCCGCCCTCTGGGGCGGGCTGGCTCGGTGGCCCGCTGCCAGAGGGCGGGCGACCCAAGCCCACAGCGCTTCGGGTGGCCGGTTCCTGGTAGCCACCCTCCAGAGAGGGCGGCTACAGGCAGGCGGCCGCCCCACGGCTGCGGCATGGCCGAGCCTCCTTTGAGAGTACAAGATGAAGCATGGCTACAGTAAGGCGCGTCACCTCCAATACTCAGGACGAGCATGGCTACAGTGCTCCGTACAGACGGAGATCTCCGCACGGCGGGGCACTGTGCCATGTCTCCTCTGACGTCGCTCCGGGCAGGCGGAGTCCTGTTCCCCACGACGACCTATCAATACGGCCTGCCAGAGGCGGGCCCTACCAGGCAGTGACTTCAAGGAATGCAGCGGAAGCTCGAACAAGTGGATTCAAGAGGAGCCGGCCTCCAGCAGGCGGCCGTCCCTTGTCCCGAGGCATGCATGCCATTAAGCTGATAAGACCAGATATGGCTACAGTAGCCCCCCGCCAGGCGGCGGGACTATAGACATGCAAAGGTGATCAAGCCTTCGCCACCAATGACATGGCTACAGTAAGCAGCCACCAAACAGTCGGCGGGGCCCCACCAGGCGGCGGGCCCCAGCGGTCGGCGGAGAAGCCGAAGGCCGGAGACACTGACAGCCAGGCCCGGCAGCCAGTCGGATTACCATTGTACGCCTGGGGTGTAGGCCTATATAAACCCCCTAGGCCACCCATGCAAAGGGTTCGACCCAGTAGCACTAGCCACCTCATAGAGCAGGAAGAGAGCTGAGCCTTGCCTCCTCCCGCCTCTAGCATACAGCTCGAGGAGCACCATTGTATCACTTCAGCATTAGTGATCATGCGGAGACCCCACAGAGCAGGACTAGGGGTGTTATCTCCTAGGAGAGCCCCGAACCTGGGTAACGTCCGCCAACATTCGTGTCTACGCCTTATCCCGCTTCCAGGCACCGGCGACGTTCTACTCGCTCCCACCATGATAAGCCATCCTCTGGCATATGTCGCACCCAACCCCCAACACTATCCCAACAGACCTCAAGCATATCCAGAAACTAACTGGTTGCATGGCTGCCTTAAGCCACTTTATCTCCCGATTAGGAGAAAAGGCACTACCTCTTTACCGCCTTCTTCGATGCACCGAACACTTCGAGTGGACGGATGCGGCCACGGCCGGACTGGATGAAATAAAGACCCTATTGGTCAGCAATCCAGTCCTGACCGCGCCAAATACTGGCGAACCTATGCTATTATACATAGTTGCAACAAATCAGGTTGTAAGCGCAGTGTTCGTCATCGAACGAGAAGCAGACGAATACAAGTTCCCGCTCCAAAAGCCGGTATATTATGTGTCCAATGTCTTCATGGCATCCCGGAAGCTACGCCACTACTTTCAAGAGTGTTCGGTTATGGTGGCCTCCGAAGTACCACTCAACGACATAATAAACAACCGCGACGCCACGGGATGGATGGCTAAATGGGCTATCGAGCTCCCTTCGTTCGACATAACATACAAACCACGGCGGGCCATTAAGTTGCAAGTACTGGCCGACTTTGTTACCGAATGGACAGAAGCCGAACTCCCTAAAGAGTATGGCGCGTACTCCAGTTGGATCATGCACTTTGACGGCTCTAAAATGCTGGCTGGATTGGGAGCGGGTGTAGTCTTGACATCCCCCACCAAAGACACGGTCCAATACGTACTCCAAATATTATACGTAGACTCCAACAACATAGCCGAATACGAGGCTCTGTTGCACGGTCTTCGGATGGCAGTCTCTATGGGCATTCAATGCCTAGAAGTGCGCGGGGACGCGAACCTCGCAATATCACAAATAAATGGAGATTTCGATGCCAAGGATACGAAAATGGCGGCCTACCGTAATGCCGTCCTCAAAATGTCAGCTCGGTTCGAGGGGCTCGAATTCCACCACGTGGCTCGAGAAAACAATCAAGCGGCGGATATCCTCGCCCGCATCGGTGCTAAATGCGACGCCGTCCCACCTAATATATTCTTGGAAAGGATGTTCAAGCCATCTGTGGTATGGGAAGGGGGGTCCGGCAACACCAATCCGGCTCCGAATACAACCCCGGATTCCGAACCATCTGACGTAATCGGGGGCTCCGCCACCGAAATAACACCTTCGGCCCATGAAATCATGGCTGTCATCGCCTCGTGGACCGAGCCCTTCTTGGCGTACCTAAATAGGCAAGAGCTCCCCGAGGACCAAAATGAAGCACGTTGTGTTGTGCGGTGTTCCAAGGCCTACAAATTCCATGAAGGAGAGCTCTATAAGAAAAGTGCCACCGGAGTGCTCCAGAGATGCATCTCCGAAGAGGAAGGGCGGCAGCTCTTGGCTAAAATCCATGCCGAACTCGACGGGCACCATGCTACGGCTCGGGCACTTGTTAGCAAAGCCTTCCATACAGGTATTTATTGGCCGATGGCCCGGGCAGATGCACAGGACCTTGTCCACCAATGCGTTGGTTGCCAGCTCTTCGCCAATCAGATCCATATGCCCCCTACCGCTCTCCAAAAAATTCCCATAACTTGGCCCTTCACGGTCTGGGGGCTGGATATGGTCGGACCTCTTAAAGGGGGAAGCCATAAGAAAAAATACTTATTGGTCATGGTGGGCAAGTTCACCAAATGGATAGAAGACAAACCAGTTAAAACGGCCGAATCCGGACCAGTGATAGACTTCATATCAGGGGTGGTACACCGTTACAATGTCCCCCATAGCATCATCACTAACAATGCCTCAAACAAAACAGCCGATGAAGTGAAAACTTGGTGCAGCAACATGGGCATTAATCTCGATTACACCTCTGTCTATCATCCCCAAACAAATGGCCAGGTCGAACGTGCAAATGGTCTCATCATGAACGGCATCAAACCCAGACTAGTGCGATCCTTGAAAGAATCGGAGACGCACTGGGTCGAGGAGCTTGACTCCGTACTCTGGGGGCTGTGGACCACGCCGAATCGTACCACCGGATATACATAATTTTTTTATGGTGTATGGCGCAGAAGCAGTACTACCCTGCGACATAATCCATGACTCACCTCGCGTGCGCATGTACGAAGAGAAGGAAGCTGAGCTAGATCGGCAGGACAACTTAGATGCCCTGGAGGAGGAGCGCGATGTCACAAAAGCCCGTTCTGCATTCTAGCAGCAGGCTCGAAGGTATTAAAGCAGAGAAATGCGGGCCAAAACTTATAACATTGGCGAACTCGTTCTACGCCTACCAGAGAAGAAGAAGAACAAGCTCAAACCCAAGTGGGAGGGTCCCTTCATCATTGATAAAGTTCTCACCGGAGGAGCGTACCGTCTGCGCAATGCATCCAATAACAGACTTGAGCCGAACCCATGGAACGCGGCCAGACTCCTGAGATTCTACGCCTAGTGCTGAACTCAGTGTTCGTCTCCTTACCCCCGATCTTTCAATTATGTTCTCCGTTTTCCTTTCTCGCCCTTTTTACCTTCTTCACACAAAGTATTAAATAGAGTGCGGATGCTCGGATCGCTTCGGCCGTACTATGTGTGCTCACCGTACCTGGGGGCTTCCTATACGGAAGCTAAATATAATTACTTTTATGGCTTCCTGCCTACCACATATGCGTCCTTTTTCCATATGTGCCTTTTCTTCACCATTATATGCATCAATATGACTTAAGATTTGGCCATGCTGGGTTGCCTAGCTCTTGTGTTTATGCCCTATGTTCCCGTTAATTCGACTAGGGCATAAGGGGAGCACCTCTGCGATTGTTACTGCCGATTCAGCCGGATGTGTACCTCAGACTGGGTGAAGCCGAAAGCTAGCGTTCTTAATGGAATATCCGGTCGGTGAACAAAAGATGTTTTTTTCGTTTATTACAACACAAATCCCCAGATGTTTTGTATCATGCGCTTCTGTTCGCAGTTCAGACATGCACATCGATGCATGCGTACCCAGGGAAAGGAACCCCTAACAGAACTATTCTCTCTAGAAGATGTTTCTTACTACCCATGTAATATAACATAACTAGTTGGGTACTTGTCTGTTTAAGCACTTATGACCCTATGCCTTGTTTCCACACGTACCCTAGTTTTACATAACTTAGCGGGTATTCGGATACACCCCGACCTGTCGGGTCCGGGGGCTGAAGTGAAAAGGTCCGCCATGATAAATGATTTTTAATCCGGCTAGGGACTACATATGTCCATTGAATTACATAGTCACTTGGACTGGCTATATTCTTCCTCTATACCATCCAATAGGCTATCTATCCTACAATCCTGTTGGGAATACTTTGCGGCTAACGCTACTTGGTCATACACCAGACTTACGGGAATCTCTTGCCCATCTGGCCCCACCGGTCCGACTTCGGCCATATGGTTCGGGTCAGCCTTGGCGTATCGCGTCTTCACCGTGGACTAGGCTTCACCTTGTCGGCAGGCTGATACCTCCCATAACCGGAAGCACCGCCGTGCTCCTTTGAGCATATCCACGAGCTCCCCCATGCCTCCTGGCAGGGAAGCGGATGGCCACATGGCCTGGGCAATACCCGGCATCACCTGTCGTGCTCGCCCATGCAGTTGTGAGAGATCTTCCGGCAAATTGCCTGCGGACCCGGGCATCTCCTCTTCGGGACGGCCCATCATCATACCTATAGAAATAAACTCTTTTAATACGCTTCCTCACCGAACTGTACTGCAGTTCATTTAAGCACTTACCATAAATGCCGCGACGAAGCCTCCTGTTCTCCTTCATGAAGTCCGCAAGCTCAGCTCGAACATCCGCTAATTCGACGCCCAGCCGGATGTTGGCATCTTGGAGATTATTTTTCTCCTGCCTAACCTGCGTAAGCACACGCTCGCCAGCCTTTAGCTGTCTTTGGAGATGTGACTCACTATCTTTTCCGATCTCTGGATTCTCCCCGGGATTGTCTGCAGAATTTTTTGTTAAACTTACAAAGCAAGCCAAATACTAACTGGTATATGACCTTGAAATTTCTCTATTGAGACACGTGTTACCAGATGAGGCCTTCTGGGATTCCTCTAGTTTGGCAACCGCGGCCCTCAGCTGGGTCTTGCACTACTCTAGCTCTCGAGACAAATGGGTATTCTTGTCTACAAGAACCTGTGCATACAATGATCCTGAAATCAGTTGTTCCAACTGTTCCAAGTCTCAGGTGCTACTGATATACATGCTTATCAAATTTTCTTACCCGTATGTCTTTTGCATACTGGTCGGTCGCTCGGGCGAGTCCATCTTGGGCACCTCGGATGTAGGCGTCTCCTGAATTGAAGGCATTGAATGCCTCTTCAGAAAAGACACCATTGCGGAGTATGGCCCATCGGCGCCGGTGGTTCATGGCGCTCTCTACTTCGGCATTTGTGGTGGAGAGCTTATCCGCATCCTCTGTCGGAGGATAATTCAGCATCAGCCCCTTATTGTCCTCCCCTCTCGAAGCTGGTTCTGGAATCCGGCTGGTGGAGGCGTGACCGGCGAGATCTCTGGATATAGTCCGGCGACTACTCTTTCTACCAGGACACAATGGACGATGTTACATTTCAAACATGATAATCACAGAGCAGGTTTTAACTATACCTCTACGACGGCGTTTCGACCCTCACCGCCTTCCTCTTGAGCCTGCCTGGCCCGGATGCCCTTTGCTGACGATCCCCCAGGGGCTCGGCGTAGCATTCCGATGGTCGTCTCTATAAAAATACGATATTTGTGCATAAGGCATGGTATAAGAAAGGAATCCTATTCATAGGCTAAGGCTTCAGCTTTGCTTACACGCGACGCAGGGAGCAGTCCGGGATAATCGGCGATGATAGCCACCAAGGTGTCGTCGCAGCTGGCCTTATAAAATGTCCAGTCGACAAGCTCCACAGATATATCCAGATCTTCTTCGAGTCCGGGGTCGAGGGCCCGGCCAGGATCCTCTGGCAGCGGAGAGGGGCTGTTGAACTCTTTCATGGCCTTCCTCAGGTCCTGCTTAGAAATATCAAGGTAAATGATTGTGATGAAGGGCGCAAGAATGGATAGAGTTGAGACAAGAGTAACGGCTTACACAGCTTGGGGAGTTGTACATGGAAAATCCATCTCGCGGTTTGATACGGAGGAACTCCTCTTCTTCTCCTTTATATAAATCGGACAGTATTCTCGCCAGAGCAGTGGCGGAGTCCGGACCTTTACGACCGCAGCGGGTGGCATCATCTTCCCCGTTGAACTGCCACATGGGCTTCCCCCAATATTGAAGTGGATGCACCCCCCGCATTATGCATATTGATATAACCTCGACTATTGTCAGTCCTGATTGGGCCAGTGTCTTTATCCTCCTCATTAGGAAGTGGACTTCTCTGGCGTCTTCCTCCAGGGGGCTCCGAGGGCACCAACTTTGGCGTTTCTTCAGCGGAGCATTATTAAACTCAGGAAGGGCCGTCCGGATTGGGTCCGGAAGGGGAACGTCGTCTACATAAAACCACTCCGAGGGCCAGTCTTCAGATGCCTTCTTTGGAGTGTCGGACAGGTATCCGGTCTGGGCGACGCGTCATATTTCGGCTCTTCCCACTTGATATATGGATCCCCCCTGATTACGAGGGACAAGGCAGAATAACTTCTTCCATAACTCGAAGTGAGCCTCGCAGCCCAGGAATAATTCAAAGAGGGCAACGTATCCTGCGATATGCAGCACGGAGGCGGGAGTAAAGTTATGCAACTGGAGGCCGTAGAACTCCAGAAGCCTGCAAAGGAATGGGTGGATTGGAAACCCGACGCCTCTTAGCAAATATGGGACGAGGCATACCCGCTCCCCCTGAGATGGGTTAGGAGATCTCTCCGCTTGCGCCCTGCATTGTAGGTGGCTAGTCCGGCTCGGACGGGGACCATGTACGCCGGTGGAAGAAACCCTTGGCTCTGCAACTCTACTAAACGGCAGTGGGGGACAGAACATTTTTCCCAATCGTCTGGCTTAGAGCTAAGGGAGCGAGAGGAGGAGCTGCGACGACCGGCCATGATGGAATGGTTTTTTCCGGATGCGCTCTGTTGAATGCTTGCTTGAGGGAAGAGGGTGAGATTTGGATATGAGGATCCCCGTCTCGTTAAATAGATGGTTTGCCTGCAGGGTCGGGGTGGCAAATGTAAAAATGCTCTGGCTCCTCGTATTCTCTCGACACATGGAGATGGCCATTATTGAAGCACAGAAACCGAGGAATACAACATTGATGGGAAGTTGGACACTATTCGCTACAACAGGTACTCTAGATTTGAAGAAAAACCCGCCTTGCAATGGCGAAGACAATCTGTGCGCCGAACTCATCGTCATTGAAGCCTAATTTAGGGGCTATTGAGGGAGTCCTGGATTAGGGGGTATCCGGACAGCCAGACTATATACTTTGGCCGGACTGTTGGACTATGAAGATACAAGACTCAAGACTTTGTCCCATGTCTAGATGGGACTCTCCTCTGCGTGGAAGACAAGCTGGCCGATTCGGATGTTAGATCTCCTTCTTTGTAACTGACTCTATGTAACCCTAGCCCCTCCGGTGTCTATATAAACCGGAGGGTTTAGTCTGTAGGACGACAACAATCATAATCATAGGCTAGCTCCTAGGGTTTAGCCTCTACGATCTCGTGGTAGATCAACTCTTGTAATACTCATATCATCAAGATCAATCAAGCAGGAAGTAGGATATTACCCCGTCAAGAGGGCCCAAAACTGGGTAAAACATCATGTCCCCTGCCTCCTGTTACCATCAGCCTTAGACGCACAGTTCGGGACCCCCTACCCGAGATTCGCCAGTTTTGACACCAACAGGGGGCGCCACCCTCCCCTGCCTTTCCCCACTCACCTAGAAAGGAAAGGGGGGCGCGGCTTGGGGAGCACCCCATGTAGGATTCGTCCTACTTGGGGCCATACACACACACACACAATCGTGCTATTCGTCATCCTGGGTGAGGAATAACTATTCTTCACCCCCTCAATTGTAACATGAATGCACTGTAATTTTATGTTCCGTAAATTTTGTCTTATTTCAGACATAAAAGGAGAACGTAAGAAAATATATAATTGCCGTAAAAAATATTTTATGTTACGCAAATTTCAAACGTAAAAACATAGTGTAAAATGTACATAAAATGTAATTTTTCTGGTCTTCTGACATTTTTCTATGCCAAATTTTACGCAGTGAATCAATATGACTGTAACTATTTCTATTTGAAACATAATTTATTTATGAAATGATCGTAAGATTACCTCAGTTGAAGAATAACGTATTCTGGACCCTGGGTGATGAATAGTAACACTATATATATATATATATATATATATATATATATATATATATATATGTGTGTGTGTGTGTGTGTGTGTGTGTGTGTGGCGCCCCTCTCCATAGTTTTGTCTCTCAGTCATATTTTCCTAGTGCTTAGGCGAAGCCCTGTGGAGATAGCTTCACCACCACCATCACCATGATGTCGTGCTGCCGGAACTCATCTAGAACTTTCCCATCTTGCTGGATCAAGAAGGCGAGGATGTCACTGAGCTAAACATGGAGGTGTCGTACGTACGGTATCGATCGGTTGGATCGCGAAGAAATTCGACTACATCGACCGTGTTACTAAACACTTCCGCTTACGGCCTACAAGGGTCTGTAGACACACTCTCCCCTCTCGTTTTGTCGGTGGAAACAACACCTATGGGATCACGGGAATCCCTACTACGGTTGCAGGGCACGGGGTCAGAAATCAGCACAAGCACTCGGGTCGTTTACCCAGGTTCGGGCCGCGAGGATGCGTAATACCTTTGTCCTGCTTTCGTGTGTATATCAGTGTTCTTGGAGTTCTTGAGCTAGCTACGATGAGCGTAACTTGTCCAAGGGTTCGAATCCTTCGACCTCTCTCCGATCAAAGTCTGATCCCCTCCCCCAGTACACCTCGGGCCTCCTTTTATATGTCAAAGGGGTCTTCACAGTGGCACACAGGAGGTGGAAAGTATCTACAGTGTACAAGCATATCGCCTGACATCACAGGACAAATGCATTTAATGCGCCGCCTCTATGTCCTCTTGCTTTATCAGGAACGGCAACAGAGCTCGTCCCGTCCGTGGCTGTCTCGCCTTGCTTCGACGCGCGTCCAAGCTGATGAGGCATGCAACGCCATGCTGGCTGGCCGGTTGCTGTGTTGGTGTGGTGATAGAGTCTTCACGAAGATCTGCATGTCACCACGCAGGTGCCTGACTAGTTGGCGAGCTGGCCGCCATGCTGGGGCAGCGATGGGGCGGCAAAGCCTTGCCGCGATCTTGTTGATATCCCTCGCAATGGTCTTGCCGGGGCCTCACGGGCGTCCTCGGCAAGGATCTTGCCGGGGCCTCGGTCGTCCCGACAAGGATCTTGCTGGGGCCTCATAGGCGTCCTCGGCAAGGATCCTGCCGGGGCCTCGGTCGTCCCGACAAGGATCTTGCTGGGGCCTCGTGGGCGTCCTCGGCAAGGATCCTGCTGGGGCCTTGTGGGCGTCTTTGATAGGGATCTTGCCGGGTGGCAAGGAACTTGCTTGGTGATCCGAGGCTTGCCGGTGAAGATGGATCCTCCTTGGTGTAATTGCATACAATCATGGCCCATGCTCGGCGGTTAGTGTAGCCCTGGTTTTCACTACACCGATAGTAGCCCCCGGGCCGGCTTCAGCGAAGAACTTCATGAATTCAATGCTGGAGACGGGACCAAGCTTGGCATGGGTCATGGTTGTTACATCTTCCCTTCCGAAAAGATACTATTTCTGGAAAGATTGTTCCCAAGAAGGTTGCACTCAAAGAAGCTGCCAGCCCTCGATCCTATTTCCATGGAAATTTTCCTGGCAGAGAACTCTATAGATCTTGATGCTAGAGTGTGGTTTTGTTTCCTTTCTTGCTCCCGGCAATGCTGTTGCCGGGAAGTCTTATGTTTTCAGTGGAGACTTTTGACGTTCTCGACGTCGGCTTCCGGTAAGCTTGTCACCAGGAAGGATTTTATCTACAGCAGTGAACTTTGACATTCTCAATGCCTGATTCCAGCGGAGAACTCTGGAGTTGTCGATACTGCCGGGAAGGCTCATGGTGAAGAACTTCATCATCCTTGACACCGGCTCCCGGCAAGATCGTTGCCAGGAAGGCTTATGGCGAAGAACTTCGTCGTTCTTGACACCGGCTTCCGTCAAGATTGTCGCCGGGAAGGCTTATGGTGAAGAACTTTGTTGTCCTTGACACCGGCTCCCGGCAAGATCAATGCCGGGAAGGCTTATGGTGAAGAACTTTGTCGTTCTTGACACCGGCTCCCGTCAAGATCGTTGTCGGGAAGGCTTATGGCGAAGACCTTCATTGTTCTTGACACCAAAAAGATTGGTCCTAAGGGCGTTGCCAGCCCCTGGGCCATAACTGCGTTCAAATATGACAAGTTGATTAGCATCTAAATTGCACTTAACTCACTTTGTAAATTTTGACTTCTGCTAAATATTCCCTTGCTTGCCGGAACACCTTCTTGTGCGCACGCTCCAGTCAGCAGCACTTTGAGGAACGGTTCCTTAGCGACTTGCCGGGAACGCCGCCTCCCGAGAAGATATTCCTTCCTGGTTCTAGCACAACTGCATAAGTTGTCGAGCGGACTCGGGGCAACATGGAGCGCAACTATCCCCGAGATAGTTCCTTAGCATACGGGTTTACACAGAAATCTGAAAATAAAACTTATCCAGCCCTTTCCTTGAACGATTATATTCTTGTATAATGAATCCCTACGCTTGCTGAAATGCTATCCAATTGCGCATGTTCCGGTCGATGGCGCTTAGGATCGGGTCTTGTCTAGCAGCCTATCGAGAACGTCGCCTCTTCGGGAGCTTAACGCTCTGGAACAGTCGCAACTGCATCTGTGTTGTTGGGCGGGCCCAGAACAACCAGGACCGCTGAGTGTTTCAAGAGTGCTCCCTCGCACACAGTTTATACATGAATACAATCAAGGATAAGACTGAACAACAAAAAGCAATAAGAGTTTTAGGACTTAGCTTTCTATGAATTGCGATGATGGCAAAGAAGATGCCATTGTTGGTGAAGAAATTTGGCCGGGGGTCGCGGAAGATGACCGCCTCCAACATCTCCATCGACCGCTCTTGCTGCAGCAGGCATGGCAACCACGCCGCCTGCGCCGGTCGCGCCTACCGCAGCAGTCGCGCCATCCGTGGCCCTAGTGTCGCCCGTGCCACCCGCAGGCGTGGGCGACTGAAGCTAGGGCATGGAAGGCTTCATTGCCATGGAAGGTGATGATGATGATCTTGAAGAGACTGACGCGCTAACTGTTAGACCAGATTCTCACAAACGGGCGTCCCCTACCTGGCGCGCCAAAGATGTCGGTGGAAATGACACCTATGGGCGCGGGGTAATGAGAAGAGCGGGATCAGCAATCAGCACAAGCACTCGGGTAGTGTACCCAGGTTCGGGCCGCGAGGATGCGTAATACCCTAGTCCTACTTTGGTGTGTATATCAGTGTTCTTGGAGTTCTTGAACTAGCTATGATGAGCGTAACTTGTCCAAGGGTCTGAATCCTTCGACCTCTCTCCGATCAAAGTTCGATCCCCCCCCCCCAGTACGCCTCGGGCCTCCTTTTATCTGTCAAAGGGGTCGCCATAGTGGCACACAGGAGGCGGAAAGAATCTACAGTGTACAAGCTTATCGCCTGACATCACAGGACAAACCCATTTAATGCGTCGCCTCTGTGTCAAATAGCTTTATCGGGGATGGCAACAGAGCTCGTCCCGTCCGTCGCCACCTCGCCTTGCTTTGATGCGTGTCCAAGCCGATGAGGCATGCAGCGCCACGCTGGCTGGCCGGCTGCTGTGTTGGTGCGGTGACAGAGTCTTCACGAAGATCTGCATGTCACCACGCAGGTGCTTGACTAGTTGGCGAGCTGGCCGCCGTGCTAGGGCAGCAATGGGGCGGCAAAGCCTTGGCGCGATCTTGTTCATATCCCTGGCAAGGGTCTTGCCGGGGCCTCGCGGGCGTCCTCGGCAAGGATCTTGTCGGGGCCCCAGTCGTCCCGACAAGGATCTTGCTGGGGCCTCATGGGCGTCCTCGGCAAGGATCCTGCCGGGGCCTCGGTCGTCCCGACAAGGATCTTGCTGGGGCCTCATGGGCATCCTCGGCAAGGATCCTGCTGGGGCCTTGTGGGCGCCTTCGACAGGGATCTTGCCGGGCAGCAAGGAACTTGCTTGCTGATCCGAGGCTTGCCGGTGAAGAGGGATCCTCCTTGGTGTAATTGCATACAGTCGTGGCCCATGCTCAGCGGTTAGTGTAGCCCTAGTTTTCACTACACCGACACGTTTATATGCATCTCCATGGATAGATCTTGCATGTGCATATAATTTTTTTTGATTTCCATGCAACGTTTCCCAACAGTAGCATCCTAGCCAGGTCTATGCGTAGATGATATGCACGAGTAGAACACAAAGAGTTGTGGGCAGTGATAGTCTTACTGCTTACCACCATCTTATTTTGATTCGGCAGTATTGTGGGATCAAGAGGCCCGGACCAACCTTACATGTCCATGCCCATGAGACATGTTCCACCGAATGGCATGCAACTTGTTTTGCATAAAGGTGGCTGGCGGGTGTTTTTTTCTCCTACTTTAGTTGAATCTAATTTGACTACTAGGAAAAGGGCTACTACTAGCATGGGTTTTATAGGTAGCAGTAGAGATGGTGCCCACGCTACTGCTACGGCGCTACAGCTAAACTTTAGCAGTAGCGTGGTTTTTACCCAGCACTACTACTACCTATATCTAGTAGTAGCGCGCCTCTATCCATCGCTACTGCTAATACTAGTAGCGTTCCCCTACAACCAAGGCTACTAATAAGGCAACACTGCTACTACTCCAAAACCCCACGCTGCTGCTAGTATTTTCTTTTTTTATTTTGCTGCATTCGTATTTTTACAGGTTTTATACAATTACAAGATACACATACACTGAAACTATATGAAAAAGGAATGTCTCATCATCATCATCAAAGTGGTACAACATAGTCTTATCATATCATCATTATCGAACACAAATGATGTCGATCTCATCATCATATCGAACTAGTGATACAAGCTAATGATCACATGTCTCTTACATTATCACCATAGACACATGTTTCATCATCTACCTAAACTGTGACATATGATATAAGAGCGATCACAATGATCAAAAGCGGTAGTATGTAGTAATTTTTGTGGCGCTAGTTCTGAATCCCCTGTTGTCCTATGAATCTCAAGAAACTAGCTTTTACTTCCGCTCTGCTATCAAACCCAGAGACTTGGGTCTGACACTCTGGCCAGTCATCGTACACACCCGGAACATGCCCTACATACACGGCATACCACTTCCTCGCCATTCGAAGTCTATTATCCGGCACAGCTCCAAAGGCTTCGGCCCATCTCTTGATATGGGTATTGGATGAAGATTTCATGCAAAGTTATTGCACATCCCTTCTGTACTCCATCATTAGATGGATGACGTAGATTCCATCATTCTCACTTCTTGCCGGTTGTTGGATGCAACAGAAGTCAGTCTTGTGGCCGAAACAGAGCCCGGCCTTATTTGTTTTTTTGCATTGGATGTAGCCACCATGCATGCTGAAGCCCAGCATAGCTCTGTCCAAAACATACTTTATGTGTGTGTAATCTTTCTTCTGTATGTTCTTTGACGGGTCCAAATATAGAGCGTGGGAGTAAAGCGGGTATAGACCGATGAGAACGGCACGACACCCCCCACTGCGCAAAATACACGATCATGTTAGCCTCCATGCGTGCAAATTAATTATTGAAATGCATGAAAGGATGTATGCGTTATAGTGTTATATGCGAATGACTTACTGAGATGATAAGGTAGGAGAATTGTTTCTTTGTCCTTATTGCTGACCAAGAATTCTTCGACGTACTGACTCGCATATTGACGGTTGGCGTCATTGATTGACAAGAAGCCCTCATGCATGTAGTATGGGTCCGCGACCGCAAGACTGGTGACTTGCTCTCTCCTGACGATGTAGTTCATATGCAGCGCATACAGGCGGACGAACATAAAATCGAGTGTCCTCATTTGAAACATCTTGAAGATATAATCAGATCGCAGGAAGAAGAGGTCCGCGGGGCATGTGTGGACGTACATCTTGCAACTGCTCGGCACATGAACCGTATAAAGTGGGTATCCTGGATCATCCTAGGCAAGGAGCCTTCTCTTTGTCGAAAGCACATGGCCATGGAGTCTCCTGAGATCCCCTGTTACGGCAGCTAGTGCATTCGCCGGTACCATTGGCTCTGTCATGACATGGATTTATGGCGCTTGTTTCATCGGTACACTGTCAACCTTGCTCGAAGGCGGCTAGCTGCTACACTACAAAAAAATACACTTCCGTGATGATACGTGTTTGTCACAGTAGGTCGCGTTTTTTGGCATGCATGTACATCCATGACAAATTTATGACAGAATCAAGAGAGTCATACTTGTGCTATCGTAGAAGTGTTCCATGACATTACCATAATTATCATCATGGAAGTGTCCACTTCCATGACGATAAATCACGCGTCATAGAAGTGCTTTCGTCAAGGGTGACCGACATGTGGCATCCACCGTAACAGAACGCCGTTAAGCTATCAGGTCGGGTTTTGGACCGACCCGTTAACAGCCCCGACCAATGGGGATTTTCCACGTGTAAAATCATCATTGGCTGGAGGAAACACGTGTCGGCTCACCGTTGGGATAGATGTCATCCACTCATTGGACATAAGGCGCCTATGATACGTCGACACGTGGCACAGCCCAATAGAGGCCCATTCCTGTGAAAAGGCCGGCCCGTTTGACTTGGTCAAAAGGTGGCGGGCCGGCCCATAGAAATCCTGTTAACGGCCTGTTCGCATATAGCCCATTTACAGCCTGCTAACCAAAGGCCCGTTATGCCCTATCCGAATTAGGCCCAGTAGCGTCATCTGGGCCATCCAATATGGTTCCATCCCGTTTTCACTTCTGGCCCATGTATGGCCCATGACGTCTTTCGGCCCATATGAGGCCCTATGTAACTGTTGGCCTATTGACGGCCCGTGGTGAAACTGGGCCGCAATGAACAGTGTATCACTTTACACCCATTAACGGCCCGTGGTGAAACTGGCCCGTAATGAACAGTATATCACTTTATACCCATTAAGGGCCCGTTATTCAGTTGGGCCGTCTCCAGCAAATGTTATCTTTCGGCCTTCTCAGAGCCCATTTATTCTTGGGCTCATTTCCAGCATTCGTTTATTTACGGCCCGTTACTGTCATTTTCTGCTTGTGGGCCAAATTCAGCCCGTGGTTACATCGGCCCGTTTGTGGTCCGTTAATACGTTGGACCATTTTCATAGCGTCATCAAATACATCCTATTAACGATGGCCCGTTATGGTCATACGACCCGTATAAGGTCCATTGATGATACGGCCCGTAGAAGGGCCATTGTTTCTATGGCCCGTAGAAGGCCCATTGTTTCTACGGCCTGTAGAAGGCCCATTGTTTCTACAGCCCGTAGAAGGCCTACTGTTTCTACGGCCCGTAGAAGGCCCACTATTACTACGGCCCGTAGGAGGCCCAGTGTCACTACAGTAAATATTAGCCCATGGTTGTTGTGGCCTACTTTTAAAAAGAACTGCACTGACTACAAGCAAACAAATAAACAAGACAACAAGGAAATAAATAAGCAAGCAACTTATGCTAGGATATCACGGCTGTTACACATATTACATCCACTGGGCATCAAAGTTCGCCACCAGTGCAAATATAGGGAACAAAGCAGCATATCATATACACTGGTTGTCAAAGTTGGCGAGCAGCAAAACAAATCCAGAACTGAAACCACTTCAGAAGATCTCAAGAAACAATATCCTGGGTACCCATAATGCTGACAAGATGCTTAGCAAGCTTATTAACTTTCTCTTGTTTAGCGCTTAAATCCTCCAGCACTTGCTGTTGCACCAGAAAATATGCATCTGAATTCTGTAGGGACTTCCTCAGTCCTTTAGCTTCCTGTCACAGCACATCTGATCGATGTCTTTCAACTTGAAGTTGAGACTCGAGAAGATGAACTGATTCAGGCAGCGAGTTCGACGAGCTTGTGCCACCAGCAGTGGCCAGTAACTCGAACACTACATCAAGAGAGGACTTTTGGGTTCCCTCACTGTCGTCAAGATAGTTTTTATCAGCTTTCTTGGAGACCAACAGGGATGTCTCACTATCTTGAACCTTATCTGCATTACTTCCTTTACCATTGGATAACGTGGTACTGTTCTTCAATATTTTGCCCGCATTCTAAAAGAGAAACAAGCAGACACATCACATGTTTACCATGTTGTATATGAAACTCATTTTGGTAAATGAGTTCAGTAGTAAAGTGGACAGGATAATAGCATGAAACAAACATATATCTATGTACCATGGTCACTTTATGGTCTATATCATTCTAGTTTTTGTTGCCTAATCAAGATAGAGACATAGTTCAAATAATATTTGTTCAAGACAAAGCAGAATAGACAGAATATAAGTGTGGGTTACTATAGAGCAATAACAACACTTGTAATGTGCATGACATGAGAACATAACTATTTATTCAATTGAAACTGCAATCAACATAGAGCAGGTTACAACAGCAAACAAGTTAAAGAAATAGGTTTAAAACATACCTGTTGCGCCATTGGAGTTTCAATTCCATCCTTCAAATTTGAAATAGTTGGTATGAGTAAATACAGTAATGCAAGAGCAAAGGAGTATGAACCATAGCTACAGAACCTGACCTGAGAACAGATCTTCTTCTCCTTTAAGCGTTGAGTTGGGATTCGGGGTGGTGGTCCTCGTGCTTTGGGCACTGAAGTTCCCTTACTAACTGCTCGTGTTTGGGTGCTCTGTGGTGGAGACGGTGCCGTGTCAACTGGAACTAGGTTACTATCTGCCGGGGTTGGGGTTAGAAGGGGTGTAGCCGGTTCTCTGTCCAACTGGGTAGGGGTACAATCTGCGAGAGTCTGGGTTATGTGTGGTGGATCTGGTCCTTGGGCAAGTACAACCGTGGTTCTATCTGCATCAACTGGTAGCACAATCTTTTCTGAAGACCGTGTTGTTACTCCCTTAGATACTGCCATCACGCTCTCCAATTCAAATGGTTGATAAACAAGAAAAGTAATTGAAAGTATAGACAATGTATGATAGATAGGTGCAATGGATAGTGGGGAATAAAAGAGGGCATGAAATAATTTATATTTATGTTGTCTAACCAAATAGGATAGCATGACACAGTTTCACATATATGATGGCTAACTAAATAGGATAGCATGACACAATTTCACATTATGATGGCTAACTAAAAAACATGGAAAGACATAGTTCAAAATATGAGACTATGTAAACAGGATGACATGACATAACTATATAATGTGTTTATTAAATAGGTTGGCATGCCATAATTCACACACATTCATGGATAGAATGCCATAATTCTAAATATGATGACTGTAAACACTAAACAGGATGAGATGATATAACTATATGATGTCTTTATTAAATGGGTTGCCATGCCATAATTCAGATAGATGATGTGTATGTACTATGTAAACATGATGGCATGATATAATTCAAATATATGATTTATATAGTAAGAAAGTAAGCAGATGGCAATCTATATATGATGTAAAAACTAAGCAATGCAAGAAAACATGCATGACATGGGTAATATAACCCTGCCAAGTTTGAGCATAGACCTCAGGGGGGAAATAGGACTGGTCATCAGTCTCTGAATCCTCCTCTAAGGAGCTCTCTGTAGCCAGCAAGATGTCTGCTTCAGCAGGTAGCATTGTTTGCTCTGAATACCTTGTTTTCACTCCAGATACTTCCATCACCGCTTCAAATGGCTGATGCACAGGAAGAGTAGTTGAATATACAAACGCTGTCGACAAATGGAACACGTAATACAAAAAAATGATAGCATGATATAATTCACATACATGATGATTGGCTAAACAGCATGGCATTGCATAATCACATATATAATGCCTTTGCAACAAGATAGCATTGTATAATTCACATAGATAATGTCTTGCAACAAGATGGCAATGCATAATTCACATATATGGTAATTAGACACTGAACAGGTGGCATTCACACAAAGCATGTCTAAACTAATCAAATGGCATAGCAATGCGAGACACCATACGCACGATATGAGCAACATAACCCTGCCAAGTTAGAGCATACACCTCGGGGGGGGGGGATAGGACTGGTCATCTGTCTCTGAATCCTCGTCTGAGGAGCTATCCGTAACCAGCGAGATATGCGCTTCGTCAGATAGCATAGTCTGCTCAGAAGACCTTGTTTTCACTCCAGAATTTGCCATCACCGTGTCAAATGGCTGATGCACACGAACAACAGTTGAATGTACTAACATTGTTGACAAATGTAATATGTAACGAAAAAAAGGATGGCCTGATATAGTTTACATATAAGATGACTGGCTAAGCAGGATGGCATTGCAAAATTCACATATATGATGCCTGGCTAAACAAGGTGGCGTTGCATAATTCACATAAACGATGAATAAACTAACAGATGGCATTCGCACAAAGGATGTCTAAACTAAGAAGATGACATATTTGATGTATAAAGTAAGCAATGCAAGACACCATATGCATGATATAACCAATATCAGCATGCCAAGTTAGAGCAAAGACCTCAAGGGGTAAATAGGAGTTATCTTCTCCTTGTGAATCCCCCTCAGAACAGATATCTTCCTCTCGATTACAATCCGAAATGCGTGGAGGGGGGGATGCCTTTGCGCCTACCGTGGAGCGATGTATGCATGAAATTATATTGCCACACAAGGCTCGTCTCTTTTGCTCTACATGTTCAGTTCCATTGTTTACAATAACTTTCATGCATAGGAATAAAACATAGTGAGATTATGTAAGGAGTGCATGCAGAAATCGAGAGTGATGGTAGCAACCTGTGGATAGGCCCAAAACCAATAATAGAAGGCAGATTATGGCTTCAGTTAATAAATACATATAATGGCTTCTTTACTGTTTGTTTCCCACCCAACATGAAACTCATAGTAGACACCGAAGATTAACTAGATAGTAGATAGATATATTGATAGCGGCCCCAATATGTACCCCACAACCATTTAAAAACTCAAGTTTAACCATTAGTTTGGAGCTGACTCAGAGTCTAATCGGTGAACACGATGATAAAGTAGCATGTAATATTAAGAGATACATAAGGTAAGCAGACACGAAAGAGTGCGACCTCTCTTGCGGACCCGTGTAGTCCTCGAGGTCATCTGCTCGGTTGATGATGGTAATGCAGTTTTCATGGCTGCCAGCGGCGGGGAAGAAGATCTAAGGCGGTGAAAGACAGTCTGGAGGACGGATCCCTGCTATGCTGGACCCTTCCGTCGTTGGAGCAGCTGAGCTGAGGTGGACGACGGCGCAGCAGGAGCGGGACAAACCACGCAAGGTTTTCTTTGACAACTATCTGTAAGAGAAGTAATTCTATAATGGCTCGTTTGAATTGGAGGATTCCAACAATGCAGGGATAGGAAATAGACAGGAATAGGATAGAATGCACGTGCACAACAGAGAATTTAAAAACACATGATTTCTACCAATCTGGTTGTTTGATTCACAACAATTGGAAGACCACAGGATGCAAACAAGCATGGTGAGATTAAGTCAAACCACAAGCAAATGTATGGTTATAATGCTATTATGCTACTATCTCTTAGTCTTGTGCTTCATGAATAGGAATTTGAAAAGGAGGACAAGTGAAAATTAAAATTCCTACGTTTTTTCTTTCAAGGAGACACTAAAGGAAAAAATCCTTGTGCTTAGTGGACAATATATATAACATGTAGAGTAAAAAAGAGATGCAACAAGTGTACAACCTCTTTGGCGAAGCCATGTCGATCTCAGCGTGATTGGGTTGGCCGGTGAGGATGCTCCGGCTGACTTTGCTGTCGGAGGAGGGGAAGAAGATCTTAGGTGTCTGGAGAAGGAGCCCGAGGAACTGCTCCGCTGTGATGGAGGGTTTTGTCGTTGGAGCAGCTCCGCTGAGTTGTTCGACGCTGAGGCTAAAGTAGGACAAGAGAGACAATGAAAATCTGAGTGGAATTCTAATAGCATCTCCAATACATGACGTAAAATACATACCCACAAAGTACTAGATGTAAAATACATCAGCCGCTCATCTCTGAACTTAACTGTCAAAACTGAACTTAACTGTCGAAACTGAACTTAACTGTCGAAACTGAACCTAACTGTCGAAACTGAATTTTGCTGTCGAAACTGAATTTTGCTGTCGAAACTGAACGCACTAGCAAGGTGAGGCTACACGTCGGTCGAGTGACTTTTTCATCTCTGGTCGGTCGATTTTGCAACCGTTGGATACGAAATCAAGGGCCTGCGGTTCATCTTCAACCTCCACCCCCCTGAGCCGCCAGCCACCACCGGCCAAACAGCAGCCCCCCGCTACCCGCGGCCGGCGGTGCGCCACCCCGCCCGCCCTGAAAACACTCCCCACCACCGTTCCGCCGCCGCCCCGGCCAT
>NC_041381.1:234741570-234756011 GCF_002162155.2 Triticum dicoccoides | reverse complement strand
CCACGTCACCTCCACGCCAATGCACCGCCACCGTCGGCGACCACCGCCCCCATCCTGAACTCTACGATATATAGTGGGGTACCTCTCCGCGAGCCCCCCTCCCCACTGCGGCTGGTTCTTCGTTCACCCTGGCGAGCCCACCCCTTGAAAATCGACTGACCCAAAAGTCGATTCAGTCGACTGAAGTGTAGACAAATCGGAGCAGCATCGCAAGCAAGAGCAAGAGCGAGAGCAGCAGCGCGAGCAAGAGAAATAGCAAGAGCAGACCAGGCAGGGGACCGAGAGCAAGAGCAGAGTAGCAGCGCAAGCGAGAGCTAAAGCAGCATCAGCTCCTACTGATGTGGACGTCGCCGCCGAGGGAGCGACGCCGTGGAGGAAGTGGCCAGCGACGCCGCCGTGGATGGAGCCGCACCGTGTCGGCTCAGGACCGAGCGCCGGTAGCACCGTGAGATCGAATCAAGAAGAAAATGCGGCGATTAGTGTACAACTTCTTTGGTCGCGCTGATTAGGCCGCAGCTTCATCCGAGGAAACGGCGATGATGATGCTCTTCTGGTGGTGCAGGTGAAGACGGCGTTGTGGGAATGGAGGTGGCGCGAAAGATGAGGGGAACGTCAGGGCAGCTCCTTGGAGGTGGAGGACGGGGTGGCTGAACCGGCGGGATGATGAGATCGACGACGGATCCTTATTCGGTACGGTGGATGAGGGACGTCGAGGTGTTGCTGTAGACGACGTCATCGGGGAAGAGGCTCCGGCTGGGTGGTGGACGGAGCAGGGTGTGGGGTTTCGTCGTGGGTTTTCGCGGCCTCGGTGTATGAATGGGTGGGCGGATGGGATGGCAGTGGGGAACCATGGCTTAGAGACGCGCTTGTCCAAACTGTGGGGTAAGTTATGAAAGTACCCCGACCGATTTGAGGTGGTTCTTTCGGTTCAGGGGTACCACGGGCATTTCACGTGTCGGGATTTCACAGGAGGTGGGAGTTTTCGCGCGCGCTGTAATTTCGGAATAGCAAGGCGCGGGTTGAGATGGAGGGAGTTGTCGGAGCACAACGAGACAAAGATATATCTTAAATATTTCGGGCTAACAAGGCACGGGTTGAAATTTCTGGACAAGCCTAACGTGTACTGTACCAAATCAATGTGCACTACAAATGTCATTCAAAACATTTAATTCATGTTATGTTCAATTAAAATATTTCGCTACGTGTATAATGCATGCAACCTACTACTCAAATGAACGTTTTAGTGCATTCCAAACGTATATACTACCGCTTCAATATGAACTAAATTTGAATAAGATCTACAGTAATGATTGTTGTGAAGTCAAAGCATTTGAACTAGTTTCTCTGTTTTAATAAGATCTACAATCATCATTATTGTCAAGTTAAACCATCGTTTGTGTATTATCTTCACAGCACACCACATGATTAGTCTCGAGTTACATATGAACTATGTGTACTATATGAACTCGGACTAGATTTTTTGAATTCACTTTATTTTGATTTCAAATCACATTACATTTCTAGCTCTAGCTAGATCTTCATAATCTAACCCATGTCTCATATGTATAATGTGTTTATCACATTATGTATGGTGCCCTCCCCCTATGCCTACAAGTACTTAGATGTGAGTTGCAAACACCACACATTACCACAAATTCAAATAAAATGTGAGAATGTTCGATATATAGTATTGTTTAGATTGCTCGATATTTAGTTGTAAGCTGCAAACGCCGCACATTATCACAAATTCAAATAAAATGTGAGATTGTTTGATGTATAGTATGGTTTAGATTGTTCGGCATTTAGCAGTGAGTTGCAAACGCCGTGCATTATCACATTATGGTATAGCGTGTGCACAACATGTGTATCACCGCTATATTAATGCATGCAATGTTTAAAACACTATGATCTCCTATTCAAATATATGAATCCGCTTTCATATCAAATTATGATCTTTGTTAGTCTCTTACACCCACACAATCCTCTGACCTTTGTAGCTACCACTAACTTTCTCTCGTGCATGCAAACGCCCTCCTCGCCCTCCCCCTCCCTCGGCATTCTATCCACCGGGCACATTCATTTTTTTTCTTTAGGTCGTTCTCCCAGAGTCTCCACAACTCCTTTCCGACACACATCGATCGACAAACCTCTCCAGCGATGCCTGCCTACAGCATACACACACAGCTTCATTCTCCCCCTTTATGTGTCCTTGCCTCGTGTCTCTCATATGGTGAGACACGTGTGTAAAATCTCGCCCCTCTTTTCATTGATCTCACAACCGCACACTCCTCCCCCTATCTAGCTAGTAGTTGGGCCTCTCGCACCACCTCCTAGCTCCATTCTCTCTGTCTATCCATCTCGCTGGGCCTTATTTGCCTCTAACAAATGGACATACACCGACCGATCTCTCGCTATAGATATAGCCAGCTAGGTCCTTATAACTCGTTTTTACCCACACATCGATTGATCTACCTCATTAGTTGTGTCTCTCCCTTCCTCCAACAAACAACAATTGATCTACCGACCTTGTTAGGTTTGCTTACCAAACACATGGTTCCCCTTCATCATCCATGGATGTGTCCCGACAGATCTATCACGCACACGCACACACAGAAACACATCCCCACTCTTATTGATAACATTGCAGTTCCACCCTCAGTTTGTCTTGTAGGCCTCTCCCAACATCTCCGAGAAGCAACTCCATCACCCATCCAGCACTCTACCCCTCTCCCTCCATCTCTCTCCTCTCTCTCTCTCTCTCTCTCTCTCTCTGTCCCATCATATTTCCCGTCCTTCAGTTATGTATGGATGTCGACCGATCTCCCTTAAGACATAGCTGGGTCTCTCCTTCTCAACACATATACGAGTCGTTCTACCTCTATAATTAGGCCTCTGCCTACCCCTACCCCCCCTCCCCCCCCACACACACCGATACATCAAGCGCTCTAGTCATGTCTCCCTGCCACACACAAACTTGACATGTGCCCTCTAACATTCTGATAGGCCAGTCGCCCTATATCTTAGACTTGAACACACACACACACACAATTTTGATGGCTCTCTTCATCGATCTCGCACCCACCCACTTGATCCTCTCTTCGACTCTATCGATAGCAATGACCCCTCCCTCTCTTCTCGTGGATTGCCCGACCCTCTATGTATGATATGGATAGGCCTCCATTTCAAACACATTGCATGCAAAATTTTGTTTGAGATGTCATCGACACATATTCCCACAAATAATTCACGAAATCAACCCCCACCCCACCCCCACCCCCACCACAAAACAAAAAACACTCACGAATGGGGTTTGTATCTCTCACACACACCCACGTAGGTGGGGGACGTGCACGAAGAGAACAGGTGCATGCACGGCGCACGTACTCCCGTCTCTTTCCCAACCACACCCGCACGGGTACACGGTGGAGCTCATTTCTGTACAAAAAAGGCAGTCCACGTGGTAATTTGGCACGTTTCCTGGTTGTCCATTTGGTGGAGGGAGGATCGTCTACCACGGGTGAACAAACAAATTGCGATTTGACGCGTTATGTTAAATTTAAAAAAGAGGCAAACCATGTGGGGCCTACCTTAGAGGCAAGGCTCTATACACTGGAGTACTTTTGATGTGTCTCGTCAACTCGCGGAATGAGGAGAAGCTTGCTTAGTACGCCGTCTCCCCCGCCCACGGGTGCGGTGGCTCGCAGGATGATGTGAAGCTTGCTCCTCCCTCGCCCATGTGCGCGGTGGCTCGCCGGATGAGGAGAAAAATTTACTACTCACTCCCTTTACTCCTCGTCCCTACTACCTTAGTTATAGAGATTATATCATATTGTTTGGAATATATATGTCCTCAGGTAGATTTCAATATGAACTACTAGTACATACACCAAACACTGATGTATATAGACGTATTTTAGAGTGTACATTCACTCATTTTGCTCCGTATGTAGTAGCACTCTTCCTCGCCCCTCGACCCTCGCCCACATGGTGGATGTGCAGCAATTCATTCGGTCTCATATAGCCAGAACGATATATACTACACTACCATTATTGCTCGACTTCCCGAAGAGGCGAAGAGCCAATCGCAAGGTTAATATTTTGGAGATGCCAAGCGCAAGGTTATAGGAGAACGAGTAGTAGGTGCCGCGTCATTTATAAATAATTTTTTTTCTTCAGTGGCACGTACGCAATATGATAGGTTCATATGGAGAGAAAAGGAAACCGCTCCACTATATACATAGTCAGGACGGGCCAGTCTATACGGTTGCTTGCTGGGGTTGCTCTCTTCACACTCTCTCGCACAAAACGACTGTGGCGACATCTCCAACATCCCGGCGGATCACGTCCGCTTGGGGAAGGGGTGGATGGTTAGTGTAGATGCAGTGACCGTCGCCGACGGTGAAAACCCACCGTCGACACGTCCCGATCAGGGGTCCCCGCCATTCTCTCTCACAAAGCCATGAGGTTGCCTTCGTCCCTTGCTCACTGCCGCGACGTGGGCAGTTGCCGCCTCCTTCCGCCCTCCTCGAGGTTGAGCTACGTCCCTCAGGTACAACTCCCTTTACAACCGGCTTGCACCACTACTCCAGTTGCCGACATCACTCCCTGTGGATATTTCTCTACTTCTTTGCCCCGCACATACGTGATACCTCTACTGGCTTCTACGTACTGTATTTGTGATGAGTTTATTTCTCATCAACTAGTCCTAGTAATCTTATTCCAATCACGCTACTTCAATTTCTTTGCCATAGGGATGCTCATCTTGATTTTGGTGAAACTGCACAAAATGATCGGATGGTCAAAAGGTTGCAAACTTCATTTATTAGGAAGCTCGAACGTTGCCAGCAAATTGAAGCCTGGTCAGGGTTCACGGTTCAAGGGCTAGGGACAGCATGGATCGATTTTTTCTTTAGCTGCCTCTGTTCCAAAATAAGTGTCAACTTTAGTAGTAGTACAACTTTGTACTAAAGTTTGCACAAAGTTTAGACACTTATTTTGGAACGGAGGGAGTACATATTTGCTATGATCTGTCAATCATTGAGATGCAATAGCATGCATGTTAGTCTCCTTTGTATTTGATGAAATGTTGCAACGGGCAACCTTGGACGCAAGATACATGTAACAGGAGTTGGAAGCTTCATAGCATTGTACAAATTTATCTCGCTGATAAATTACAGTACGTACTAGTACTATACTAGTACTTCCTCCATTCCTAAATATAAGTCTTTGTAGAGATTTCACCATTAACCACATGCGGATGTATATAGATGCATTTTAAGTGTAGATTCATTCATTTTGTTCCGTATGTAGTTCACCTAGTGGAATCTCTACAAACACTTATCTACTAGTAATAGCTAGCCCCCACTACTAGGAATTCTCTATCCTCTCCTCGAGCCACATCATCAAAATTGACGTAGCCGTTAGATGAAGTAAATCAGTCATAATAGCGGTCTGATCTAGACGTTGAGAGGCTCCGCACTAAGCCACATGCAAGCATGCAGAAATACCATGGCACATGCATGTGAGTGGGTTTTAAATCACATCAACATGTCTGCATGCAAGCATGCAACGGTAGCATGCATGTAAGTGAGCTTTTAAGTCCCATTAACATGTCAAAAAGAAAAATATAATCCCATTATGCAGTAGGAGTTGGCTGATCTTTTTTCCTTATGTGGGATGATCTAAATGATGATGGGAGTTTATTTAGTTTGGCTACCACATTTTTCATGCGGTTATTGATTTTTTTAGTTCTATGAAATCGATAATTTTGCGCAGAGAGATATACCGATGTTCCGCGGCAACACGCAGGGACTCATCTAGTAATATTTAGGAACGGAGGGAGTACTATGTAAAGAGTTAGGTGTTGCACGGTGATAGTGTGAGGTGGGCCATGTAATCACTGAGCCTGCGTGTTTTCACTGCTCTTGCACTCCTCCGCTGTAAGAATGGAGAAAATTGTAATCTACTACCTCCTTTCGCCGAAAGCGTGGGACATCCAGCAGTCCTACCACCTCAGTAATAAAGACCAATGAGCCATCAAATCACATAGACCCAGCAGTAAGTTGGACGGACGAAGCAACCATCACTCTTGCGCCAGTGAGAGGTCACGTCCGCTCTGCCCGGGCATCAATGCGGCACCGATTCTTTGGAGCGGTGCTGACCGTTTCAGGCGGGAAGCGCGCGCGGGCGATGGAGGGGCTTTGGGTGGGCCAGGCTAGTCAGGAGCGGGTGTGGCAGCTGTCTGCATGTCCCTACCAGACACACCCGGAAACGAGAGGATGCACCGACTCTCGCAGCTATAATCGTACACTACACACCATATCTCTGTAGGAGTAGGTCGATCTGTCGCACTCTCTAACACACACATGCTGTTAAATACACACACGCACACGCACGCACCTTGGTCCTGTTGCACCTTCTAACGTGACTTATTACACCTAGACGGAGGGAGTAGTAAGTATACGAGATACGGTGGCACACTGACTTAAGTCGAATACAAGTGCCCAAAATTTGTGTGCATGTTATAATAAGGATTCACTTAAAATAGTACGTGAGCGAACAGAGGGATCAATTGGACAGTGTTCCCGAGCAGTAGCGAGATGTGTGAGGTAGTAAGATGCACCGTTGGCACTTTTAATTTTTCTTATTAATTTGTTTGTTTCACCCTCTGACTTGTGGGACCCAACGTACTACGTGGAGAGAGGTAAGGTGATTAAGGCTACATTATTTCTGCACCACTGTGTATAGTCTTACCACCAAAGCCACATGCCACGATTATGATTGAAATCCTAATGAATCCCACACACAAAAAAAAAACACGGCATGCCTGTCACACGAGTGCAGGAATGTATAAAAGGTTATTTTCCTATCGTTGAACATAACAGGAGGGTTGTGTAGCTGGTTAGCCTGTTCGCTCATCAAACATGAGGTCTCGGGTTTGATAACTACACTTGAGAATAATTTTTGCCAGGAGGATTCTTTGACTGGTCAAAATGTTTTCTAGGGTTTGCACGCTTCACACTCTCTCTGGTATATATATATATACATGCTGGAGCCTCAGCACTTGTAGTTGCTCTCTTCACACTCTCTCGCCCTCTCCTGCTGGAGCCTCAGCGCTTGTAGTTGCTCTCTTCACACTCTCTCGCCCTCTCCAGATCTAAACAAGACTTCATTGGCCTCTCTCTCCCCTCACTGCTGCTCAAAGAGCCGGCAGGATCCATCCGCTGCGAAGGGAAGGAGGCTTAACACTGTCGCCGTCAGCGAGGGAGGGAATCCACTACCGGAGCTGTTGTTCACTTTCCACCTAGCGGCGGCGTGGGAGGGCCTCCTACCCCTTCTTCTTCGCCGCCGTCCCGTCGCCCACCGAACCATGCCCCAAGAACCTTAAGGTATATTTTACTTACTCCACATGCATTGCTCAAGCTGCATGTATACCGTGAATCTAGGACGTGGTTCAAAGAGGAAAGGAGTGGGGGGAAGTAGTGGGAAAAGTTGTATATAGCATGAATCTAGGACGTGGTTCAAAGAGGAAATGAAGGGGGAAAGTTGTATAGCATGAATCTAGGACGTGGTTCAAAGAGGAAAGGAATGGGGGAAAGTTGTATCACATAAATCTAGGACGTGGTTCAAAGAGGAAAGGAAGGGGCAAAAGTACTAGTTCAAAAAGGAAAGGAAGGGACAAGGCTGTAGAGTTTGAGCGGGACTAGATTTGTTGTGCTCACATAGGGAAAGGTGTCTAAAGATAACAAAACTGGGACCAACACAAATATGCTCCTTGGTTGTTTGTTCTTTGTTGCAACAGACTGTGCATGACCACAGTACATCGGTAGATGCACATGGTGCTGGTGCGTCCACTATCCCGTGCAACTCATTAGCTGTTGTTAATCTAAGGCCCTGTTTGGTTAAAAACTCCCTACTCCCTACCTGCTTGGTTACAGGGACTAAACATGGACTAGAGGTTATTAAATGACATGATAATAGACCATGTTACCCCTAGTAATGAACTAATAGAAACAAGGTGCGATGCGTGGCAGGGGTAACTATTGGAAAAAGTCCCAAAAAGACCCCTCAGGGTCTTCTTTCTTTAGTCCCAAATGCCCACTTTTAGTCCCGAAAAGTCCCTCCTGTTTGGTTTAGATGTGACTGACATGGAGTTTTTTTAGTCCCTACACCAAAATGTCCCTGTAAACAAACACCCCCTAATAATGCCGCTGGAAAATCGATGCAATGCCACAGTTAAAAGCAAATTACATGTTTAACGAATTTTATTGTTAATATAATCTCTATGTTAATATTAATCAATGCCACCGTTTGAGAAATGCTACTGTCTTGCTTTCTTTCCCATTTAGATAAGGTAGATGCTTCTTTTTGTTGGCTTCTATGTCATCCACCGTTATTGACCACTAAATGTTTCCTTTGCACCTCTGTGTAAACATGGTTATCCACTTCACCTCATTGCCATTGTGACCTTTTGTTGTACTGCACAAAACACTTCTGTTTTAAGAGTGTTTTGTGTAGTTCAACCAAAATGTCAAACTGACAACGTTGCTTGATTGCTTGATCTTAGTGGAACTGCACAAGAGGAGATCTTACTTCCTATCCATTAAGGCGAATTTGGTTAAGATTTTCTTCTTGTGAGTTGTTTGAATTCCGCATCATGAGAGGTCAGTACTAGCCTTCTTTCACATGATTCTGTAGTGTGCTTTCATATGTTGTGCTACTTGTATGATAATGTTGCTTCATTTTAGTGAATTGCACAAATGGAGACAAGACTTCCATTCTGTATGTGCACCGTAATATCCCATTGAGGTAAGATAAGGATATTTCACAATTGTTGGCCTGTATTTTGCCACTTTTGTCAGAAAATTAAGTTTAGTACTATACTTGTGCTCCCTAATTGACATGCCAAATCTTACATTGAAGGCGAAGCTTGTCTGTTATTAAACCAAGTGATGAAGGGGAAGAGCAAGTGGCAGAAAAACAAAAATCAACTCCCGGGGCTGTAATGAAGCACTGGAACTGTGATGACACAAGTAATGATATAGTTTTGCATCTTAATTTACTGCTATGGCTGGAACGAGCAATTGTTTTGACACTGATTTGATGCCATACATAATTATCTCTACTTGTGCAAACAGGGATCTTCTTTCAAGATACCATATATTTTAGTGGAACTGCACAAGAAGATGTTGGAAACATTAAACCAATCGAGGAGTATATAGTAAGCATGGCCACCCCCGTAGATAGCAATAGGTGGTTCCGGGGAAGTGCTTCATCTGTATGCTCTACTCAATCAACCTCCTGACAAAGGTTGGTACTTGCCCACTGATTTCATCCATATGATTGAGCTTTGTCATCTCTATTGGTGTTGTGCTACTGTTTAGATACTGTCATGAAAAAGTGGTATTGTCCTTGAGAAGTTCTTCATATGTGATGTTTTAAATATTTCCTTTCCTTTTTTTCGAGCAAACAGGGATGCTAGCATTTAGTAGTCCTCTTGTCTTTGCACAACAGGATCATCTTCCTCTGAAGAAGAATATGGAGTACATGAAGTGACTAGTTCCGATTATGCCAGGATGAAGAAGCCCTGTCTATCTTCTCATCAGAAGGAGCAGTAGAAGGATGGTTACATTACTCCCCACAAGACCAAACTAACTTCAGTTCAGAAGGACTGTCAAATCTCCATTTTTTTGTTGTGATGCGCAAGTACAATGTTGTTCTAGGATTCTTTCTGGTGAGTTACATTTTTCTAAAAGTGTGCTCTACATGGACCATGTATGTGCCTGTTGAAACTGTCAATTCATAGTACATTTTGCTTTATACTAATCACTTTTTTGTATTTGTGCAAACAGGGGTGCTCAGCTTGATTTCAGCGGGAACTGCACAAAATGTTCATGAATACATCGAATCATTCATCTCCACCACAAGAAAGGAGGTGCCCATAAGTTCAAGGCGTTGCAACATATAAGGGCGAAATCATACAAGCTACGCGCGAATTTGGTTGATTTTGGTGGAACTGCACAAAAAGAAAAGCTGGTTTATTTAGCACGAGGTGCCATGTCAATGTCCGAACTGATGGCAAACCCTACGCATTCCACAATCGTAGGCATTTGATATTTTGGAATGGGAGAACCTTGTCAAATTTTGCTCATTGATTTTAGCAAGATATGTGTTTGATATTTTCGAATGGGATGCCCTTTGCTGTCAGCAGCGGCGATCAATTTTTTCTTTATTCTTTAGTTGTGAAGTAAATATTGCCTCTAACATGTGAGTCGCTGAGATGCATAATCATCAATTGTTTTGAATGTTCTCTATGAATTGCCAGGCCTGTGTGTTTGATTGCAATGTACAGAAACGCTAAAAAGCCGCTCAAACTCTTTGTACTCCTTTTGTTCCTTTTCACTTCGCACATTGTGAAAGTGCATAACTTTTTGTATAAGATTGGTCAAAGTAGAGATACTTTGACTGCAGACAAAACTTGTATGCAGACTAAAAGGACCGGAGGGAGTACATGTGAAACTGCTGCAAACGTGGTGATCACCCTGGGAATAATGCTAGTACGTATTGGTTTGCATCTTCATCCAATGCCAGTGATAAAGGAATTCGAACTAATCGAAATAAATTCATTCATACACGGTCGGATTTCATATAAACATGCCGGATTTCATTACATTTCATACATTCTTCAACTAAAAAGGGGTGTTTGTGGCCGCATGCATCTCCCAGATGCAGAGGCCGGGGGTCATCCTCCATTTCTAAAAAAAACTAAAAAGGGGTGCCCTCGAGTTACCCACCCATGTCCCGCTGAGCCGAACAGAAGCTTCAGTGACTTAACTGCAGGTGCGGTTGCGTAAATGACATGTGGCCTGTTGGGCCCACGTGTTAGTCAGCCAACTGCACCAGCAGTTAAGTAGAAGCAGTGTTCTTCTCCAGCGCATCTCTCCGACTCAACATCGCCGCGAAGAAGCTAACCGGCCGTCAATGGTCAACCCGCCTAGCTTGGCTTCAACTGGAGGGTAGCAACGGTGGCCTTACTTGGACCCGAGCGGCGGCGACCTACGGTGTTCTACTCTTCCTCGTTTTCTGTGTGGCGCAGCCTCGTTGGCAGCGGGGCGGGGCCTCGGCGGAGCCGGCGATGTCCTCTATCTCGTTGTCGACGAGCGGCGGCTCAGCGGAGCGGTGGAAATCCTCCCCCACGTTGCCGGTAGGGTGGGGCCGCGGCTGAGCCGGCGATGTCCTCTACCTCGTTGTTGGCGGGGCGGGGCCTCGGCAGAGCCGGCGGTGTCCTCTACCTCGTTATTGGCGCCGCGGGGCCTCGGCTGAGCCGGCGGTGTCCTCTTCCTCGTTGTTGGCACCGCGGGGCCTCCGCGGAGTAGGGCATCATCGACTCCAGTGGAGCAGGGACTCGTCGGAGCCGGCATTGTCCTCTGCCTCGTCCTCGGTCTCGCCAAACAATGCCTCACCCGCTTCATCGCCCTCTTTGCTAGCCTCTTTGTAGGCGGTCGCAGCCTCCGCCACCCGCATGCGGTACCGTCAGCGCTCGAGGCGGCCCTTGCGTGCGGAGTGGTACGAGTCGAGCGGCGCCTCCTGCTCCGCCCGCTCCCGCGGCGATCTGCTCCTCCACCTGCAAGTGCTCCTGGAGGAGATGGTGGTTGTAGGCGGCGTCGGCCGGCGCCTCCCGGAACTGTTCCTCAAGCATCTGCCTCACCCTGTCCATATATTGGGCACGGGCCTCGCCGATGGGCATGGTGCAATGCACCAGCGAGGATTGCGCGGAGGAGGGGGTTGGTGCCGGATCGTCGACTACCATGTTCTCCATTGGGACGTCATCATCCTCTGCCTGCCTGCCGGCCAGCCGGTCGGCAGCAATGCCTGCCATCTCCTTCTGGTCCGTCGACTGCCCGCCCCGAAGAGCGCTGGAGCGCGAGGAAGCCATGGTGGGCAGTAGTGGTGTGGACAGGAGAAAGGGAATGGATGCGGATAACTGCGGCTATGGCCGGCGCAGCATTTTATATAGCAATGGCTGGCGAGCGGAGGGACGGACGTGTGGCGCTGGAGTAGCCGCCTCGGCAACCGCATATAATTAATATGTGCGTCAGATGGACGGACGTATGGCACTTGTGTCGTTTGAAGGCGAAGCAATCGCCTCCACAGGGAAGCAGGGCGGCCAGCACTGACTGTTTTGGGCGGAAAGCGCGCGCGGGCGAGGAGATGACTTTACTGGGATAGGATGACAATGGGGACCCACCAGGTCCCTAGCCTCACGTACGCAAGTGCCTCCTTATTTTATATATATATATATATATATATATATATATATATATATATATATGTATATATATATAATTTATTTTGCTTCTTCCTGGTTTCCTGACATCACGGTCCCACACCATTGTCAACCTATGTACTCCCTCCTTTCCGGTTTATAGGGCTTATCTCAAAATTTTAGTTTTTCCATTTTATAAGGCTCAATTTGGTTGTTTTCCATCACATGTTCAGATTCCAAGGTGCATTAAATCATTGCATGCAAGTATTAAGAGAAAATTGACCAATGCATGTACATTATGCATGCATGCATTGCAATTAATGCATTGATAAACATAATTTTTTGAGGATAAGAGGAGCATTAATTAGGTGCTTTTGCAAAACTACAAAAAGTATTCCACCACTCGCATCTACCTTGATTGGTGAGATTTTTGAATTGAGCACTATAAACTGGAAAGGAGGGAGTAGTCAATAAACGAGAGAATTGCACAAGAAGCGGTCGACAGCTGGGACCAAGCAGCTCGAGCAGTATTTGTGTTTTGGAGGTGTGAGCACTGCAGAGTTTTTTTATGTTTACCCAAGATATTAATTTTTCTCCTCTGAACAACAACGAAAACATCGCTGCAGGTATTAACTGGGCGGGCTATGGCTCATCTAGCCCTGCCAGATATCCAGCCCAGATATTAATTTTTTTCAAGCTGAAAATGGCTAGCCCAGCTATACTTTTTTTAGGAATACCCAGGCAAGGTCAAGTTGTTATTCTCCGCCCCGCTGGGCTGCAAATCTTTCCTAGGAGGGATGCATTAGGCTTAATAAGATAATGGGCTTTAAGAAATAGTAAATAGGATGTAATTATAAAAACTGGGTAGTAACAATAAAAAATGCACCAAACTGTGATTACTTTATAAAATATTATTTTTGGAATATTGAAAATTTTAATTTCATTAATTGTTGCGAGCGCAATGTTTCGTTGGATTTTTACGTAATATAAATTTATATTGAAATTGTATTTAATCTGACTAGAAATTTTGGGATAAAAATATTCGGATCCCATCAAAATGTGGGAAATTTTATTGAATTCTGTTTTCAACGGTTGGTTGAAATGGGCTGTACTTTTAGCAAACTGTAAAATGGGATGTAGTAAATTCCATTAGAATTCAAAAATGGGCTACACATTCTTACAAATCTCAAATGGGCTATAAGTTCTCTGCCACACACTTCTGGCCTTACTAAGTTGACGCGTCCCCTAAAAAAACAGAGTTGACGCGTATGCAAGGCTTTGTCAACTAATAGACAACACACGGTTCTAGCAGCAGTGGCCGTTGGATGTCCATCCAACGGATGCCGTGCTTCTTCTTCAATCTCTGATATTCTAGCTTCACCCGCCCAAAAAATGATTCCTCCCCCTGACACATGGGGCACACCGTTTTGGAAGCTGACCTATGGGCCTACTAAGTTGACGTACCAATGGCTTTGTCAACTTAGTCAATATAAACGATTCTAGCTGCAGTGACCGTACGATGTCCATCCAATGGCCGTCGTTCTTCTTCAACCTCTGGTCTTCTTGCTCCAGCCGCCCAAAGCAGCGCCGGTCGTGCCGCCTGCTCCTGCCTCCCATGGCCGGCTGTGCTGCCACGCAGGCCTCACCACCCACTACTACTCCCACTTCTAGCCAAGCCATCCCTCCACTCACCCACACCCCTCTTATTCTGCGGCGACGGCAGCGCCACCGAACCAGTGAACCCTCGTACTCCTCTCCACGTGTGCATCCACTGCCGCGTCTTTCCCAGCTCTGCGTCGTCCCCTTCCTAGGCCTCTCTGTCGTCCACCGCCGTGGTGCTCTCGGCGCGGCGTGGTCAACGTGGTCAAGGAATGACTTCCATCGGATCTGGACTGTATGTGGAGAGGCTGACAGCTGGGTCCACGGCAGCCGCAAGGAAGTACCTCCTTATTACGCGCAAAATAATTATTCCTCCACCTGACAGCGGGGACCCACCGGACGGGCCACCGTATTTCACGAGAAAAATGATTCGCCCCCTGACTGCTGGGACCCACGAGCTACATCTTCGCACGCAAGGAAGTGATTCCAAAAAAAACGATTCGCCCCCCTGACTGCTGGGACCCACCAGCTACATCTTTGCACGCAAGGAAGTGCATCCAAAAAAACGATTCGCCCC
>NC_041381.1:234726189-234741374 GCF_002162155.2 Triticum dicoccoides | reverse complement strand
CAAAAACGATTCGCCCCCCTAACTGCTGGGACCCAGCAGCTACACCTTCGCACGCAAGGAAGTGCATCCGGGCAAAAAAAAACGATTCGCCCCCCTGACCGCTGGGACCCAGCAGCTACACCTTCGCATGCAAGGAAGTGCGTCCGGGCAAAAAACCGATTCGCCCCCTGACTGTTGGGACCCACCAGCTACATCTTCGCAGGCAAGGAAGTGCCTGACAGTCGGGACCCACTTGGTCGAAGCATACTTAATGTTGTCATCCTGGTCGCAATCATGTACGTACATACTGGTCGATGTAGAGGCGCGCACGTAGCATGTACACGTACGTACAGCGGCCAGGGTGCAAGAAAGAAAATACGGCCACGTATGTGTATATACGGGCGGGGTCTCGAACGCCTAGTCGCGCATACGTACGGCGAGGGCTCGTGTTCATGGGGAGGCAACAGAATGCGTCATGTTCATGGGGAGGCAACGAAATGCGTCGTGTTCATGGGGAGGCAACGGAATGCATCGTGTTCATCGGGAGGCAACGAAAAGCGTCGGAGCCAACCGGCTTGGATGGAATAGGCAATGGAAACGAGGCCTGGCGTACCGCAGAACGGAGGAAACGACCTTGTGTTCGACCGGCCACATATGGAATGGGTTCCTGTTGATCAGGAGGGGTGTGGCATACCGCAAAACGGAGGAAACGGACCTCCTACGGTCGAAATGGGGGTCCTGTTGATCGGGAGGGGTGTGGCGTACCGCAAAACGGAGGAAACGGACCTCCTATGGTCGAAACGGGGGTCCTGTTGATCGGGAGGGGTGTGGCGTACCGCAAAACGGTGGAAACGGACCTCCTACGGTCGAAACGAGGGTCCTGTTCATCGGGAGGGGTGTGGCATACCGCAAAACGGATGAAACGAACTTGTGTTGGAGCGCTACGGTCAAAACGGGGGTCCTGTTCATCGGGTGGGTGTGGTGTACCACAAAACAGGACTCCACGGGATACTGTTCATCTCCACCGTCGACCTCCTCCAGCCAGCACGGGCTACCGTCGAACTCCTCCAGCCTCCACGGGCTCCTGTTCATCTAGCCTCCACCGCGCGCTACTCCACTGGCTACTGTTCAACCACCCCTCCACCATCTACTATTCATCCACCCCTCCACCGTCTACTGCTCATCCAGCCCTCCACACCACGGGGTCCTGTTCATCCAGAGGCAACGCCACCGCTCTTTTCTTTGCTTGATTTTCAGCTGAGTTGGTTTGGATTTGGAGTTTTGAATAATTCCATTTGAACCTGACCACTTTGGTATCCCTTGATTTTCACCCAAGTGTCCCCTCTCCTCCTCTAATCCATCATTTCACCCCTGGCCAACCCGAAAAAATTGCTTGGAATATTTTTCTTAAATGAAAAAAAATCATTTTTCCCCTAAAATCCTAGCTAAACTCTTTGACCTCCAAAGCAACCCTCATTTCTGTTGCCCCAAAAATTCTGAGAAAACTCCCAAATATTCTTTGGACCCTAGGGCACATTTCTGAGCAAAAATATTTCACCACTCTTTGGAGTATTTTGGCTACAGAAAATAAAATCACTTCTGGGCTAAAATGGTGGTTTCTACAGCAACTACCTTTTTAGTAGCTCCAATGTACTTGGTTATTCACCTTAGTAAGAGTCAGTAAAACCCCAAAGCTCAGCCCTTGAATCCCTGTGGTTTGACCACAGTAACTCCCCAAAGTTTCTGTCCATTAACTTAACCTCATCGCCATTTTACTTCTACTCCACCTGGAACCAAGCTAAGCCACAGTAACACCAAAGTTTACCAAGGACTACACGCCAGACATCATGGTTAGTGCATATGTGGCCTGATGTCACGGTCCACGCGGTGACCGCGTTTGTCCGAGCGTGCTGGCATGCCAAACGCGTGTTCTGCGCGTCGCCAGCGCCTCTGCGGCGCGCGTGCTCCCTCCTCGGCCAGCCAGAGCGTGTCCCCCTCGCCACCATCCTCGTCTCCACCCTCTTAACTCCACCCTGCCACTCGCCGACGCCGGAGCTCGCCACAGCAAGCACGGGCACGGTCCGGCCAACGGCACAATGCTCGCGCGCTCTGTTCGTCCCTTTCCTCCTCGCTCCTGTGCTCGTCCACTTCCGCGCACAGCTCCCGCGTGACCCCCGTCGCCTTCCTCCTCTCTCTTTGACGCCGCTCGTCGTCGGGTGCCTTGGACAGGTGTCCACCGGCGGAGCCCGAAACCCCCTCGCCACTTGCCTATATAAGAAGCCACCCCCTGCCTCCTCGAGCACCATCCCGCACTCTCTCACACCCCACAATCTAGTAGGAAGCCGCAGCCGGCGATCCCCTCTGGACCGTTACCACAGATCCGGCCACTCCCAAGCCAAGGAAACCCCGCTAGGGCCTTCGCCTCGCCTTCGTGAAGCCAACGCGCCAAGCTAGAGCCGCTGGAGCCGCCCCTAGCTGCCGTCTTCCTCATCTCCGGCGACCATCGTGTTCTGCCTCCGCTTGCGAGGAAGAATCCGACACCGTCCGGTCACCGTTAGCCTTGCTACGGGTATGGGCAGGTGCGCAATCATCTTCTCCGTCGATCCCTCCCTCTAGTTTTCCTCCAAGATGCCTCAACGCAGGCGTAAGCTCCGGCGAAGCTCCGCGCCTATCTGTTTCCTTCTCCCCTCCCTCCGGCCTGACTAGCGGGGCCCGCTAGTCAGCCACTCACTACGCGCGTGAAGCGGTATGAGTGGTGGCGCCCTGGGAGAATACTCCTTCGACTTCACCCCCCCCCCCCTCTGTGTTCTTTTTCAAATTCATTTAAATTCCAGTAGCATTCAAACAGCCATAACTTTTCTTCTACAAGTCCAAATGAATTGATTCTTTTTGCATCGTGTTGTGTGTCCAAAAAATGTAACAGCACCCAAAATATGGGATTTTTCCTTGCTGTCTACATTTTCTGGCAATTTTCAGAAGGTTTCTTGATATTTTCATTTGTGGTTTTTGAATATTTTTTAGAGGAACCATCTTGTCTTGAGGATCACCAGGAACCTTGTGAACCTCATCAGTACTAAGGCAAGCCACAGTAACCTTTTCATGGTGCCACTTCAATATTTATGATTTTCATACTTGAACTTATGAATATTGATGCATTTAAATTAGTTATATAATAAATATATTTTGTTATACGCTTGTTATGTTAAAATATTTGAACTTCAGTATGCTTGAAGTAAATATCATTGGCAAGATGATGAGAACTTAGTTGCAAGTGATAAATAAATAATATGGTCATAGAGTTTGATGAGTAATTTGAATATTATTTTTGCATGAGGTATAATGATGATAATGCTAGAAATAGTTATGGTATAAGTAAAGAGAGGTTTTAACCAGTATAGTAGCATGAGTTTATGTTGGCTCCGTGGGAGCGTAGTTGGTGCAGTCTTTGCACGTTTATGTGATGCATATGTTAAGTGATGCATGGTATGGCAGTATGACACCGGTTATTTTCTTTTCACATTAAAGTTGAACCTGATTAATAATTCAACTTGAACATGTTGTTGACCGGGTCGTGGTGCCGCTGAAATGAGTCTTTCCCAGTGCAACCACATTTGACGGTATGGGACGGCCTTAATGCGTTTCATTGTCGTGCCTATAGTCGGTACCTCAATTTAGGGAAGGTTATGGGCCTGTTGTACCCTGGGCCGGTAGGCAAGCATAACCTTGTGAGCTCGTTGTTATGTTAAGTTTGGTACCGGATCGCAGTATGGATCGTGGCCATGATGGTGGTCGAGGTGTCTGGAGGTAGACATGGGGCCACCCAGGACTAGCCCGGTGGGGTCTGAGTCGGACGGGCCGGGAGAGTGTCATGACAGTGAAATGGTTTCGTCAGAACACTGTTAGTCCACCCGAATGGGAGAGTGAGGCCATGGGTTCCGTAGTGTGGGTATAGTGTACTAACCTCTGCAAAGTGTTTTTAGTCTATCAATAGCCGAGTCCACAGATACGGACACGCTCGAAAGTAAGGTACACCATGGGTCAACACTTAATAAATATGCACACTAAATTGCACGAAGGATGGTAGTGAGGTCATCATGTTGAGTTGGACATGAGTTGTCGGGTTGTGATCACCGTAAGGATCACAGGCCACGAGTTGGTCGGGTTGTGATCGCCGTAAGGATCACGGGCCATGAAATGGTCGGGTTGTTATCGCCGTAAGGATCACGAGTATGTTTTGGTAATATTATGTTTGTTGGTCACACCTGGTAAGAAAGTCGAGAGAATGGGTACCTGTTGAGCATTGTCACAGCATGTTGGATATATAGTTGCATTGTTGATTAAATTGGATAAATATCCTAATATTGTCTGTCATCTTGTTTATGATTATTGTGAGCTTGCACGTACATTCAATGTAATGACCTGGCATGTCATGCCAGATTTCAGGAAAGTCCCGTTGGAAAGCAGTGCTATCCGAGTCTAGACCGTGTCCACGTCGGTGTCCTTATGCTATGGAGTCCCGCTACGATGTTGTTCCGCTGCCGAGTAGTTGTCATGATCGAGGCCCCTTTATGTTCACTAAATAATGTACATATTGTTCAGCCGCACCGTGTGTGCCGCTTGGCCTAGCTAACTGTTGTAATATGAACTATGTTCCGCATGAATAAAGCGGTTGTTTTCTGTACCATGTTGTTGTGTGTTGCCAGAAGACAAGGTCTCTGGGCTGGCAATGCAGGGTAAACCGGTCGCTCTAAGCCGGGGTGCCACAACGCTTGGTATCAGAGCCGCGCTGACTGTAGGCCACGCTAGACTAAGCCAAGTTAACTGGACACTAGATACGAGTTGTAGCCGAGTGTCGGTAATAACTGTAGCTGGTTGTTGCATTGCATGCACTTATTATATTTTTATGCTAACCTGCTAATGGTTGTGTGTGTAGATAGCTCCGGTGCTATATCCGTGCCAGTTACGGCTGATGACGTACACGTCCCCGCATCTCCTTCGTAACGTGTGGCGTCGGCTATACCCTCACGGAGACGATGCAGTCCATCGTGTGTACCGGGAGCGCCTAGCTGACTCAGTGTATGAGTATCACGTCGTGGTTACTCTACGCACCAGTTCCGATTCTGGTTCTTACACTCGTACCTCTTGTAGCGGCTATGCTTCTTCTGCTTCTCAGGCTGTCCAGTTTGCTGCATTCGAGGTACTTGTTGAGCTTCGCTACAACGAGGTCCAGATGCAGAATCATCCAGGTTTCCATTACTACCCTTCTCTCCATGATAATGGTAGTGTCCGTTTCCCTCTCATTGATCCGGTGTCTGATAGTGTCGCTAGCCACCTTTCTCGCTACATCACTGCTAGCTATCTTCTGATCTACGAGCTGGCTCGTGAGCTGAGTCGTGCCCGTACTGCTTTAGCCTCTTCTTTAGTCTCTGCTCGCTCAGCCACTACTTCTCCATCTGTGGGATTTATTCCCTACGTTCCTGCCAGTTCTAGATCCCCTGTTTCTCCGGTTACTTCCCGAGTAGCTCGGGCACCGCAACTGCGAGTCCCCTTAGTGCTCCTGTAGAGTGGGTTTCACTCCTCGCCACTCCTGCAGCCCCCCTGATCCGCCCTCCACCTGCCCCTGAGGGAGAGCCCTTGAGGCAGCATCATCGTGTCACTTTTAACCCGGAGGTCTTCATTAACCCCGTTAGTTCTGGATCCGAGTCCGCATCAGGAGAGGACCCCGTAGCGCTAGCCGAGCAGTACAGCTTTCGACTATTCTCAGTTGACGGGACGGAGTATGGAGGTAATCGTACTAGTCATGATGGTGTTTTTCATGTATGAGGGTATTTGGACCTGGCATGTTGTTATCTTTCATGTATGAGTCTATGTATAATTATGTTGGCCTTTATTTTATTCGCCGCATTTTCTTCGTCTTTTCGGTTTCGCTTGGTTTTTGTTGCTGGCTTCTCCCCAGTTTTGTGGAATGCTTCTCATCTCGGTTGCGTTGACTTGGGAAAAATCATATTAGGATGACGCGGGGAGGCTACAGTAGCAACATTCGCGAGGGTTCTCCTGTTTGGCGTTCCGCACGACAGGCAGGACAATCACATGAGCCGTACGTTCCACCACCGCCTCCACCGCCAAATCCTCCCTCCACCGAGCAAATTATGCGTATCTTTGGGGAACGACGAAACAATGATCTGATGGAAATATTCAGAAGTATTCAAGCAATGGTTGGACAGAATGGGAATCAGCCTGTCTCTCACTCCAAGCTATCTGATTTTCAAATGACTAAGCCTCCCAGTTTCAGTTAGGCCATTGATCCCTTGGATGCATATGATTGGTTAAGAACTATGGAAGAGAAACATGAGGTTGCTTGAACTGATGAAGGGGATAAAGTTCCATTTGCAACACATTATCTGGAAGGTGCTGCTGCCATATGGTCGGAAAGTGAGAAAGCCATAGGGACTGAGAATGAAGCAATTACCTGGTCAAGATTCAAGGAACAATTCCGGAAATATCACATCCCTGCGGGAATTATGAAGACTAAGCAGCGTGAATTTCTTGCGCTCCTCCAAGGAAGTCAGTCAGTGGGAAAATATTTACAAAAATTCAATCACCTATCACGTTACTCTCAATATGACATGGCCACAGAAGAAAGGAAGATGGACCGCTTTCTTGGGGGATTAAACCCGCAACTTCGCTGTGCTGTCAGTGTGTTCGATTTTCCAGATTTTCAAACCCTGGTGAATAAGGCTTTCATTACTGAAAGGGAACACAAGCTCGTGTCAGATAATAAGTCTGCCCACAATGATCACAAACGCAAGTTTGAGCCCAAGAAGGAAATGCAACTAGTGCAGAAGGTTCGTACCTGGCAGCCAACTCCGATGGCATACAAGCCTAGTTGGCAACAAAATGTTAACAAGACCACCACCCAAGTGAAGAATGATGTGCTCAACCCAGTTATGGAGAATCGTCTGTGCAACAATTCCTGTTATAGTTGCATACAAACCGGACATTATGCCAAACAGTGTCCCAAGAACAACCGGACCAATGCTACGTTCAAGCCTCAAATCCATTATTTGGAAGCCGGTCCAAGTCAGCACGACGTCACGGGATATGTTCATCATATATCAGCCGACGAAGCCCAAGAAAATCCTGAAGTCGTCATTGGTATGTTCCCTATTAATAACACACCTGCAGTAATTTTATTTGACCCTGGGGCTTCCCACTCTTTGATTTCTCAGAGTTTTGTCGCCCAAAACAAATTTCCTTGTTCGCTCTTGGGCAAGAATATGCTGGTACAAAGCCCGGGATCTATTATTCAAAGCAATCTGGTCTGCCGCAATCTGGAAGTCAGTATCAACGAAATTGATTTCCCGACGTCTTTGATACTGATTGAGTCTGATAAATTGGATGTTATCTTGGGTATGAATTGGCTGAATCAGTACCAAGTATGCATAAATTGTGCGACCCGAGAAGTCAACTTGACCGGACAAGATGGACAAGCTACCAAGTTTATTGATGTAGAAGCATACCCTCCAAGGAAATGGTTTCTACAGCAATAGCAGAACTGGAATTAATTCCCGTGGCCAGTGAGTTTCCCGATGTATTCCCAGAAGAACTGCCAGGCATGCCACCTGATGAGAGCTTGAGTTTGCAATAGAACTTGTGCCCGGAACCACACCAATACACAAGAAATATTATTGAATGCCGTCAATCGAATTGGTGGAGCTAAAGAAACAGCTCGATGAAATGCTCCAAAAAGGATATATCCGCCCTAGTTCCTCGCCATGGGGATCACCCGCTATTTTTGTGGACAAGAGAGATGGCAGCTTTCGTATGTGTGTGGATTACTGACAATTGAATGATGTCACGGTCAAAAACAAATACCCTCTGCCAAGAATTGATGATTTGTTTGATCAGCTCAGTGGATCCAAGGTATTCTCAAAGATTGATTTGCGGACTGGATATTACCAGCTCAAAATTAAAAAGTAGGATATTCCCAAGACCCCGTTCACCACTCACTACGGTCTTTATGAATATACCATCATGTCCTTCGGCCTCACCAACGCCCCCGCCTTCTTCATGCACATGATGAACAAAGTGTTCATGGATTTCCTTGATAAGTTCGTGGTCGTCTTCATCGATGATATACTTATCTACTCAAGAAATGAAGAAGAGCATAAAGGACACCTCCGCGCAGTGCTACAACGACTCCATGAGCACCAGTTGTACGCCAAGTTCAGTAAATGCGTGTTTTGGCTCAAGCGAGTTGGATTCCTCGGGCATGTACTATCCTCTAAAGGAATAGCCGTGGACCCAAGCAAAGTAAAAGACGTCCTCGACTGGTTGCCACCCGCCACCGTGTCTCAGATCCAGAGTTTTCTTGGATTAGCCGGATACTACTGCCGATTCATTGAAGGGTTCTCCAAGATTGCTAAGCCCATGATGGAGTTTCTTAAAAAGGATAAGAAGTTTGAATGGATGTCAGACTGTGAGAAAAGTTTCACCGAGTTAAAGAAGCGCTTAACAACTACGCCAGTATTAACACTTCCAGATATCTACCGTAGCTTTGACGTATATTGCGATGCTTCTCGGCAAGGACTTGGGTGCGTGCTTATGCAAGATGGCAAGGTAGTAGCCTACGCCTCACGGCAGCTACGACCCCATGAAGGAAATTACCCCACTCATGATTTGGAATTGGCCGCGGTGGTTCGTGCTTTAAAAATTTGGAGACACTACCTCATTGGAAAAAGGTGCCAAATTTTTACCGACCACAAAAGTCTCAAATACATATTTACCCAGCGGGATTTAAACCTCCGTCAGCGAAGATGGCTGGAGTTGGTCAATGATTATGATCTTGGAATAAATTAACATTCGTGTAAGGCCAACGTGGTTGCCGATGCACTTAGTCGAAAGCCCGTCGGTTTAAACGTCATGATGGAATCACTGCCTTCCGAACTCAAAGAAGAAATTGCTCAGCTCAACCTGGTCATTGTTGAGGCTGGTCTTGCCAATATTCTGACGGTCACCACTACTCTTGAGTTAGAAATCCGGAAGGCCCAGCCAGGCGATGTCAATCTACAGAAATGCATCAAGTCATCTGATTTCTCAAAGGATCAGTACGGTACCTCTCATTCAGGGGAAGGATTTGTGTGGCTAATCAAGCTGGCCTAAAGCAAAAAAATTTGTCAGAAGCCCACGAGTCCTCGTATTCAATCCACCCTGGAGGCACAAAAATGTATGAGGACCTTCGACAAATATTCTGGTGGGATGGAATGAAGAAAGACGTTGCTTATTTCGTTGCCTGTTGCGACATATGCAACAAAGTTAAGGCAGAATATTAGAAACCAGCCGGACTTCTCCAACCACTGCCCGCGTCACAATGGAAATGGGACGATGTCTGTATGGATTGCATCATAGGATTACCCAGGACCCGACGAGGCAATGATGCGATCTGGGTCATAGTGGATACATTAACCAAGATGGCCCACTTCCTCCCAGTCAAAACCTCATACCGAGTAGATGAGCTTGCTCAACTGTATGTATCCAGGATTGTCAGTTTACATGGAGTTCCCAGAACCATCACTACTGAACGAGGTTCACTTTTCACCTCTGCTTTCTGGACCCATCTCCATCAAGCCCTTGGGACGGAATTAAAATATAGCACTGCTTATCATCCTGAGAAGGATGGGCAAACGGAAAGAGTAAATCAGATACTCGAAGATATGCTCCGAGCCTGTGTTTTAGCCCAAGGACCACAATGGGAAGATTGTTTGTTGTACGCCGAGTTCTCCTATAACAATGGGTTCCAGACCAGTTTAAAGATGTCACCTTATGAAGCTTTGTATGGCCGTAAGTGCCGCACTCCATTAAATTGGTCTCAAACCGGAGACAGCTGTATTTTCGGAGCAGATCTCATGCTAGAAGCCGAAAATCAAGTCAAGGAGATCCGAGACAGATTACAACTAACCAAATCGCGACAGAAAAGTTATTACGATGCAAAGCACCGATAGATCAGTTTTGAACCCGGAGAACATGTCTACCTTCGAGTCACACCCATGAAGGGAGTAAAAAGGTTCCAAACCCATGGAAAATTGGCACCCAGGTTTATTGGTCCATTTCCCTTCATGACATGAGTAGGTGTTGTGGCATATCAGTTGGAGCTGCCTCCGGAACTGTCCGATGTGCAGAACGTATTCCACGTTTCACAACTGCGACGATGCAACTCACCACTCGAGAAAAAGACTGATTTGGCAGAAATAGAGATGGAAAAGGACTTGACCTACGAAGAAAGGCCAATAAATTTTTTGGATCAGATGGAAAGAGTCACTCGCAGTAAGTCATGGAAGTTTTACAAGGGCATGTTATCCAGAATCAGAATCAACCTGGGAATCAGAAGTGTTTCTAAGGGCATGTTATCCAGAATGGTTTCCCAAGCAACTGAATCTCCAGGACGAGATTCATTCTAAGTGGGGGAGGTTTGTCACAGCCTGGTTTTTGCCCACTTTTCTTTGCTTGATTTTCAGCTAAGTTTCTTTGGATTTGGAGTCTTGAATCATTCCATTTGGACTTGACCACTTGGGTATCCTTTGATTTTCACCCAAGTGTCCTCTCTCCTCCTCTAATCCATCATTTCACCCCTGGCCAACCCAACAAAATTGCTTGGAATATTTTTCTTAAATGAAAAATATTCATTTTGCCCCTAAAACCCTAGCTAAACTCTTTGACCTCCAAAGTAACCCTCATTTCTGTTGCCCCAAAAATCCTTAGAAAAATCCCAAATATTATTTGGACCCTAGGGCACATTTCTGAGCAAAAAAAATTCACCACTCTTTGGAGTATTTTGGCTACAGAAAATAAAATCACTTTTGGGCCGAAATGGTAGTTTCTACAACAACTACCTTTTTACTAGCTCCAATGTAGCTGGTTTTCCCTGAGCTTATTCACCTTAGTAAGAGTCAGTAAAACCCCAAAGCTCAGCCCTTGAATCCCCGTGGTTTGACCACAGTAACTCCCCAAAGTTTCTATCCAGTAACTTAACCTCATCACCATTTTACTTCTATTGCACCTGGAACCAAACGGAGCCATGGTAACACCCAAGTTTACCAAGGACTACACGCAAGACATCATGGTTAGTGCATATGTGGCCTGATGACATGGTCCACGCGGTGACCGCATTCGTCCGAGCGTGCTGGCATGCCAAACGCACGCTCTGCGCGTCGCCAGCGCCTCTGTGGTGCGCGTGCTTGCTGCTCGGCCAGCCAGAGCGTGTCGCCCTTCGCCACCATCCTCGTCTTCACCCTATTAACTCCACCTGTCCCTCGCCGATGCCGGAGCTCGCCGTAGCGAGCATGGGCACGGTCCGTCCAACGGCACAGTGCCCACGCACTGTGTTCGTCCCTTTACTCCTCGCTCCTGTGCTGGTCCGCGTCCACGCACAGCTCCCGCGTGACCCCCGTCGCCTTCCCCCTCTCTCTCAGGTGTCCACCGGCGGAGCTCGAAACCCCCTTGCCGCTTGCCTATATAAGAAGCCACCCCCAGCCTCCTCGAGTACCATCCCGCACTCTCTCGCACCCCACAATCTAGTAGGAAGCCGCAGCCCGGCCGGGCAGGCCACGACTGCCTTTCCGGGCAGAACGTCTCAGTCATGTCTGCATGGTTCCCAAACCCATAGGGTCTACACACTTAAGGTTCGATGACGCTAGGGTTATAAAGGAAGTTTGTATGTGGTTACCGAATGTTGTTCGGAGTCCCGGATGAGATCCCGGACGTCACCAGGAGTTCCGGAATGGTCTGGAGGTAAAGATTTATATATGGGAAGTCCTGTTTTGGTCACCGGAAAAGTTTCGGGTTTTATCGGTAACGTACCGGGACCACCGGGAGGGTCCCGGGGGTCCACCAAGTGGGGCCACTGGCCACGGAGGGCTGCATGGCCCAAGTGTGGGAGGGGACCAGCCCCACGTGGGAAGATGCGCCCCCCCCACAAGGGCCCAAGGCGCCTAGGGTTTGGGGAAGGGGTGCTTCCACCTAACTTGGGGGGCAAGTTTCCCCCCTCTCCCCCCTTGGCCGCCACCCTTAGATGGGATTGGGGCTGCCGCACCCCTTGGGGTGGAAACCCTAGAGGGGGCGCACCCCCCTCCCTCTCCCCTATATATACTTGCCAACACATGAGTTTCTTCTCCTGTTGGCGCAGCCCTACCTCTCTTTCTCCTCATATCTCGCGGTGCTTGGCGAAGCCCTGCTGGACTACCATGCTCCTCCATCACCACCACACCGTTGTGCTGCTGCTGGATGGAGTCTTCCTCAACCTCTCCCTCTCTCCTTGCTGGATCAAGGCGTGGGAGATGTCACCGGGTTGTACGTGTGTTGAACGCGGAGGTGCCGTCCGTTCGGCACTAGGATCTCCGGTGATTTGGATCACGACGAGTACGACTCCTTCAACCCCGTTCTCTTGAATGCTTCCGCTTAGCGATCTACAAGGGTATGTAGATGCACTCTCCTTCCCTCCGTTGCTGGTTTCTCCATAGATAGATCTTGGTGACACGTAGGAAAATTTTGAATTTCTGCTACGTTCCCCAACAGTGGCATCATGAGCTAGGTCTATTGCGAAGATTCTTTGCATGAGTAGAACACAAAGTAGTTGTGGGCTTTGATTTTTTTCAATATGCTTACCGTTAATAGTCCAATCTTGTTTCGACGGTATTGTGGGATGAAGCGGCCCAGACCGACCTTACACGTACTCTTACGTGAGACAGGTTCCACCGACTGACATGCACTTGGTGCATAAGGTGGCTAGCGGGTGCCAGTCTCTCCCACTTTAGTCATAACGGATTCGATGAAAAGGGTCCATATGAAGGGTAAATAGCAATTGACATATCACGTTGTGGTTTTTGCGTAGGTAAGAAACGTTCTTGCTAGAAACCCATAGCAGCCACGTAAAACATGCAAACAACAATTAGAGGACGTCTAACTTGTTTTTGCAGGGTATGCTATGTGATGTGATATGGCCAAGAAGAATGTGATGAATATATGTGATGTATGAGATTGATCATGTTCTTGTAATAGGAATCACGACTTGCATGTCGATGAGTATGACAACCGGCAGGAGCCATAGGAGTTGTCTTTATTTATTGTATGACCTGTGTGTCATTGAACAACGCCATGTAATTACTTTACTTTATTGCTAACCGATAGCCATAGTAGTAGAAGTAATAGTTGGCGAGACAACTTCATGAAGACACGATGATGGAGATCATGATGATGGAGATCATGGTGTCATGCCGGTGACGATGATGATCATGGAGCCCCGAAGATGGAGATCAAAAGGAGCAAAATGATATTGGCCATATCATGTCACTATTTGATTGCATGTGATGTTTATCATGTTTATGCATCTTATTTGCTTAGAACGACGGTAGTAAATAAGATGATCCCTTACAACAATTTCAAGAAGTGTTCTCCCCTAACTGTGCACCGTTGCTAAAGTTCGTCGCTTCTAAGCACCACGTGATGATCGGGTGTGATGGATTCTTACGTTCACATACAACGGGTGTAAGACAGGTTTACACACGCGAAACACTTAGGGTTAACTTGACGAGCCTAGCATGTACAGACATGGCCTCGGAACACAGAGACCGAAAGGTCGAGCATGAGTCGTATAGTAGATACGATCAACATGAAGATGTTCACCGATGATGACTAGTCCGTCTCACGTGATGATCGGACACGGCCAAAGTTGACTCGGATCATGTTATCACATAGATGACTAGAGGGATGTCTATCTGAGTGGGAGTTCATAAGATGAACTTAATTATCCTGAACATAGTCAAAAGATCTTTGCAAATTATGTTGTAAGCTCGCGCTTTAGTTCCACTGTTTAGATATGTTCCTAGAGAAAATATAGTTGAAAGTTGATAGTAGCGATTATGCGGACAGTAGAAAGCTTATGTCCTTAATGCACCGCTCAGTGGGCTGAACCCCAAACGTTGTTTGTGGATGTTGCGAACATCGGACATACATGTTTTGATAACTACGTGATAGTTCAGTTAAATGGTTTAGAGTAGAGGCACCAAAGACGTTTTCGAAACGTCGCGGAACATATGAGATGTCTCGAGGGCTGAAATTGGGATGTCACACCCTAGCTAGTCATGCATTAGAGTGTTGCATCATGTTTACTCTTTCATCAGAAACTTGAAATGGGGATGACAGAACCCCCAGTCCCCTCTGAAACCAACTAGGGTTTACTAAAATAATTTTCAATGAACCTGAAATGCCCTTCTAAAATGCCCATCATTTTTGTCTTGGTTCAGAACCTCTGCCAAAAGTGGTGCACATTTTCCTAGGCCATCTTAGGGTTTTTGAATTAATTCATAAATATTTGAATTTGGGCATTTAAAATTATATAAAATATTTAAATGCTCAAATACCTCCAAACTAAAATGTTTCATGTTGGAAATAATCCAACTATGGACCAGGAGTGATTTGGTGATTTTTGAAGTTGCCTAGGTATTTTATTAAATTCAACAAAGTTGCAGATATATTAAATAAAAACAGAAACAGAAAAATATATAACAGGAGGAGCTTACCTGGGCTCCTCCACTGTGCGGCCCAGCCAGCTGGCCGGCCCAGCCAGCAGCCGGCCCAGCCCACCACTGCAGCCCTCCGTCGTCTTCCTCCCCTCGCCCCGAAGCTGCTGCGTGCTCGCACGCGCACGGCCGCGCGGCCACCTCCTGCTTGCCGACGAGCTCCTGGCCGCGTGGACGACTCCCGCAGGCCGTCCCGATCCCCCCCTGCTCTCTCTCACTCTCTCCCGACTCTTCCCTCCTCTCCCTCGCTCTCTCTCTCACACGGCCGAGCACCACCGTCGCCGCCATTTGCCATAGCAGCCATCTCCGGCCACCCCTCGCTCCCCCGACTAGCTCAGAAGCTCCGCCACGACCCCCTCTTCCTCCCCACCGCTCCACAGCTCCCCGGAAGCCCTGCATCGCCGCCACGTCGCCGTTCCCCTCTTCGGGCTCCGACCATCGGCGCCGTCGAATTCGTCGTCTCCGGCGCGTCCCCGAGCCCGCTTCGACGCCCACTGCAACCGCGGTGAGCTACGCCACCGTTTCCCCCTCTCCTCCCCCTCGTTCCCCCACCGTAGCCTCCTCCCCACCACGGCCGAACCTCCACCGTCGCCGAGCTCGCCGTCGACGCACTCCGGTGACCATTTGGTCACC
>NC_041381.1:234715978-234722923 GCF_002162155.2 Triticum dicoccoides | reverse complement strand
TGACATTCTGATCTGAGTCAGTCCATTCTTCCACCGGGGGTTAAGGAATTAGGACCTATTCTCTCTATCAGGATCACGTGTTACTAATCAGTAGTACCTTATAAGTTTGATGGATACAAGCCTAGTTCAGTTCTACTACCACATTATGTTGTTAGAATGGATTCAGAACCTTGTTATGATGATGATGAGTGTGTGTGTAATCCTTTGTCAAATGTCTCAAAATCCTTCTTGAGCATTTACAGCTGTTATGCTGCCGAAATTTTGCTAGAAATTCTAATGCCTTTGCATTATGATTATGCTTTCAGATGGCCACTCGCGACCTCAATCAAGTGGTTCGCCTGACTCGATGCCTAGATGTACCCGGCCATACTGCCAAGTTGGTCAGGGTAATGACTGAGGCTGGATACCGCTGGTATCCTGAGTACACGGTCGAAGAGCAATTCCGAGACTTTAATCAAAGCCAATATCTCTGCACTGTCAGGATATTTCCATCTTATCCTGGATCCACCGAGCCTCTTCACTGCTCGTATGGACTCGGGGTTACTATTGAGATGGCTGTGCAGGACGCCGCCTACTCTATGATGACCATTATGCGAGTCAGATCTGGTCTATTTCGGGACTCTGATTTCCGGTATATGCCAGGATCACTTGCGGGAGCACAAGGGTATCTCCAGGCTATCTATGCTGACCCCACTCAGGAGGATTCACGGACTCGCACCACTGCCGAGATGCTCGAGGATAAGGACCGTGAAAATCGGGCCTTGAGGTTAGAGCTCTTCAATACCCGTGCTGACCACTTGGCCACTTTGACTCGGTTCGCACCGGCGGTGCAAGCTGGATATTCAGATATGCGCGATCTCTATCCTGTGAGATCTGCTCTGCCAGACGTGATGGTTTGGCGTGATGTAGGAGGCATCACCCCACCTCGCGGTCCCCGCAGGCCACCGTTTGTTGGTCCAAGGCCTCATCCTAGCCCCTATGGTCCACAAGCTCCGCGAGATCGTCTGTTTCCGGATGATCATGTTGAGCTCCCAGGCTATGGAGGTGACTTTTACGAGGACTACTATGGATCGGTCTGAGTTAGTGGTAGTATCACTAGTTCGCACTAGCTGTGTCGTCTATCGTCCCGCGTGACTCGTGGGATATGACCTAGTTTGTACTCCTTCCGGAGGTGTAGGAAAATAATGTATAGGAGCTTGGAATGCCTCCGATGAGATGTAATCCTCTTTTCACCGTAATAGTACGTCTTGTACCAAACTCTGTATGGTGTGTATGACGATGGAATAAAAGAAGCAGTTCTGTTTTTACCATGTCATACGGATGATCATCTTGCATTTCGAGTTATTCCTTGCATTTTTATCCTATGTCGGAATTTTATCATCCTGACTAAATCATTGTCTTGTTTACCTAGGATGGTCAACACGCGCGCTAACCCTGCTTCTCAAGAGCAGGCCGAAGGCAGTGAAGCCAGGGATGTAAATCTGCCTCATCCTCCTTCACTAGCCGAGGTTATGATGGAAGCTGAGAGAAACAAGCGGGAGACCAACCGTTTGTTAGAGCGTATTGAATAGAACACGGCACACCATCAGAGGACTAACGTGGTGTCACTCAGTGATTTTATCAAATTACATCCACCCACGTTCCACCACTCCGTCGAGCCTCTCGACGCTGATGACTGGCTTCGCAGTATCTCTCACAAACTGCATTCCGCGCTGGTAGCGGAGGCTGACAAGGTCACCTTTGCTGCATATCATCTTGAAGGCCCCGCCAGTCTATGGTGGGAGAATTATGGAGCTATGCGCCCGGCGGGCCATGTCACTACTTGGGCTGAGTTCAGTGAGGCTTTCCGTGAACATCACATTCCGGAGGGTCTCATGGACCGTAAACGTGAAGAATTTTGCAGTTTCACCCAAGGCCGACTGTCTGTGGATGCTTACAGCAGGGAGTTTGGTAATCTCGCACGATATGCAACCGAGGAAGTTTCTACTGACGCCAAGAAGCAAGCAAGGTTCCGTAAGGGCCTTAGTCCTGAGCTTCGCCGCGACCTCCGTCTGCATGAGTGCACATCTTTTCAGAAACTTGTCAACAAAGCCATCAGTGCTGAAACTGGTCAGACTGACTATGACGCAACACGCAAGCATGGCCGTGATATGGGTTCCTCATTCGGTGCTGGTCCTCAGAAGCGCCGCGTGTGGGTACCCAACACCGCCCTGCCACCCAGGTTCACACCGAGGCCATCCTTTCAGGCGCCTCGCCCCGTTCAACAGTCTGCTCCAGCCAAGCCCTATGGGGGTCCAACTAACAATGCTCCTCCACGTACCAGTTCCGTGACTTGTTTCAAGTGTGGGGAATCTGGCCACTATATGCGTGAGTGTCCCTAGACCAACCCCAATCAATATGCTAAAGCTGTTGGCCGTGGCAAGCCGACAGGAAAAATATTCCACGCCAAGCCGGTCCCCGCTTCACGTGGCCATGTCAATTGTATTTCTGCCGAAGAAGCTCAAGAGGATCCCAACGTCGTTCTCGGTACGCTTCTTGTTAATTGCCACCCGGCATCTGTTCTTTTCGATACAGGAGCCTCTCATTCTTTTATATCTGAAAATTATGCTCGTTTGCATAACGTCGCATTCGGTGATATGCCAACCTCTATGGTAATTCAAACTCCGGGATCCAAATGGCAAACTTCTCGAGTAAGCCATGGAAATGAAATCCAAGTCGACAGACTTGTTTTCCTCGCGTCTTTGATAGCCCTTAAATCTTCAGATATTAATATCATTTTGGGTATGGACTGGATGTCGGCTCATCATGCCCAAATTGATTGCTTCTCTAGGACTGTTCAACTCACCCATCCTTCGGGGAAGATAGTCAATGTCTTGACCCGAATAGCCAAGCGACAATTATATTCTCTTAACGCCAGCCCTTTGCCAGACCTTGAGGACGTTCCGGTAGTCCGTGACTTCCCGGATGTCTTCCCAGAAGAATTGCCAGGTGTTCCACCTGACAGGGATGTTGAGTTCGTAATAGACCTCATTCCAGGAACCGTTCCGATTGCTAGAAGACCTTATAAGATGGCACCCCTAGAACTAGCCGAGCTTAAGAAGCAACTCGATGAGTCCTTGAAAAAGGGTTTCATCCGACCTAGCTCATCTCCGTGGGCTTGCCCCGTCCTATTCGTCAAGAAGAAGGATGGTACGGACCGGATGGTTGTAGATTACCGACCTGTGAATTTGGTCACAATCAAGAACAAATATCCACTTCCCAGGATCAATGGCCTGTATGATCAGCTCGCTGGATCCTCAGTCTTCTCCAAGATGGATTTGAGGTTGGGCTACCATCAAATCAAAATCAGAAACGGGGACATTCCTAAAACGGCCTTTGTTACTCGTTATGGCCAATACGAGTACACCGTCATGTCTTTCGGATTAACCAACGCTCCAGCCACCTTTTCTCGGTTAATGAACTCAATCTTCATGGAGTATTTGGATAAGTTCGTCGTGGTTTACCTCGATGATATACTCATCTACTCCAAGAACGAGGAAGAACATGTCGAACATCTAAGGCTAGTGTTGCAGAAACTTCGAGAGCATCGCCTTTATGCCAAATTTTCTAAATGTGAATTCTGGTTGTCAGAAGTGACCTATTTGGGTCATGTAATATCTGGTAAAGGTATTGCTGTTAACCCTGAGCGAGTTCAAGCCGTCCTTAATTGGACTCCACCTGAATCGGTCAAGCAAGTTCGGAGTTTTCTGGGCTTAGCGAGCTATTGTCGTCGCTTTGTCGAGAACTTCTCCAAAGTTGCCAAACCTCTAACCGAACTCCTCAAGAAAGATAAGAAGTTCGAGTGGACTCCACAATGTGAGCACAGCTTTCAGGAACTGAAAAGACGCCTGACTTCTGCTCCCGTACTGGTACCGCCAGACTTCTCCAAGGACTTTGTTATCTACTGCGACGCCTCGCGACAAGGACTAGGTTGCATTCCAATGCAAGATCGACACGTAATTGCCTACGCTTCACGGCAACTGCACCCACATGAGGAGAATTATCCCACTCATGATCTAGAGCTTGCAGCCGTAGTCTATGCACTTAAGACCTGGCGACATTACCTCCTCGGTAACCGTTGCGAAATTTTCACTGATCACCAAAGTCTGAAGTACATTTTCACCCAACCGGATCTGAATCTCAGGCAAAGACGTTGGGTTGAATTGATCACAGACTTCGACTTAGGAATAACCTACACCCCAGGGAAAGCCAACGTCATGGCTGATGCGCTAAGTCGTAAATCTTATTGTAACAATCTGATGCTACAACAAAGTCAACCGCTTCTCCATGAGGAATTTCGGAAGCTTAACCTTCACATTGTATCTCAAGGTTTTCTTTCCACCTTGGTGGCAAAACCTACCCTTACGGATCCGATTATCAAAGCACAGAAGGTAGATCCGGGAATCTCCCGCATCAAGAGAAACATTCAGAAAGGAATTGCGAATTGCTTCTCCATTAACGATCAAGGGGTCGTATACTTCGGAAATCGACTAGTGGTTCCCAAAGTGCGAAACCTGAGGCGATTGATCCTTAAGGAAGCTCATGAATCTCCTCTCACCATTCATCCCGGTAGCACTAAGATGTATCAGGACCTACGCCAGAGGTTCTGGTGGACTAGGATGAAGAGAGAAATTGCTCAGTATATTGCAAATTGCGACGTCTGTCATCGTGTAAAAGCAGAGCATCAACGGCCTGCTGGCACCCTTCAACCCCTAGCTATTCCTGAATGGAAATGGGATAAAATTGGCATGGATTTCATTACCGGTTTTCCCAGGACCAAGAGAGGGAATAATGCTATTTTCGTCGTGGTCGATCGTCTTTCTAAAGTAGCCCATTTCCTACCTGTTCGTGAGAGTATAACCGCTAGTCAGCTGGCAGACTTATACATCTCCCGAATAGTGTCCCTCCATGGTGTTCCTTTGGAAATTAACTCGGATCGAGGAAGTCTTTTCACCTCTCGATTTTGGGAAAGTTTCCAAAATGCTATGGGAACCCGTCTCTCCTTTAGCACCGCCTTCCACCCTCAGTCGAGCGGTCAAGTGGAACGCGTCAACCAGATTCTAGAAGACATGCTTCGAGCCTCTGTTATCTCATTCGGAATGGATTGGGAGAAGTGCCTTCCATTTGCCGAATTCGCTTATAACAACAGCTATCAATCTAGCTTGGGTAAAGCCCCTTTTGAAGTTCTCTATGGACGACGGTGTCGAACACCCCTTAACTGGTCAGAGACCGGGGAAAGACAATTCTTTGGCCCGGATATGATTCAGGAAGCAGAAGAACAAGTTCGCATCGTTCGTGAAAAGTTGAAAACAGCCCAGTCTCGTCAAAAGAGTCAATATGACCGAAAACATAAGGCTATGACTTTCAAGGTTGACGAGAAGGCTTATCTTCGGGTCACCCCTCTGAAGGGAACCCATCGTTTCGGTATCAAAGGCAAATTGGCTCCTCGTTACATTGGACCTTTTCGCATTCTCGCCAAACAAGGAGAAGTTGCCTACCAGTTGGAACTACCTCCGCACCTCTCCAGAGTTCACGATGTCTTCCACGTTTCTCAACTCAGGCGTTGCTTCTCGGATCCTATCCATGGAGTGGACCACGAAACGCTTGATCTCCAAGATAACCTTACATATCGAGAGTACCCCATTCGTATCCTCGATCAAGCCGAACGTACCACGCGACGTCATAATATCAAGTTTCTCAAGGTTCAATGGTCGCACCATTCTGAGGATGAAGCAACTTGGGAAAGGGAGGATCGTCTTCGACTCGAGTATCCTGCCTTCCTCCCGGAGGAACCCAAATCTCGGGACGAGATTCTTTTGAGTGGGGGTGAGTTGTCACACCCTAGCTAGTCATGCATTAGAGTGTTGCATCATGTTTACTCTTTCATCAGAAACTTGAAATGGGGATGACAGAACCCCCAGTCCCCTCTGAAGCCAACTAGGGTTTACTAAAATAATTTTCAATGAACCTGAAATGCCCTTCTAAAATGCCCATCATTTTTGTCTTGGTTCAGAACCTCTGCCAAAAGTGGTGCACATTTTCCTAGGCCATCTTAGGGTTTTTGAATTAATTCATAAATATTTGAATTTGGGCATTTAAAATTATATAAAATATTTAAATGCTCAAATACCTCCAAACTAAAATGTTTCATGTTGGAAATAATCCAACTATGGACCAGGAGTGATTTGGTGATTTTTGAAGTTGCCTAGGTATTTTATTAAATTCAACAAAGTTGCAGATATATTAAATAAAAACAGAAACAGAAAAATATATAACAGGAGGAGCTTACCTGGGCTCCTCCACTGTGCGGCCCAGCCAGCTGGCCGGCCCAGCCAGCAGCCGGCCCAGCCCACCACTGCAGCCCTCCGTCGTCTTCCTCCCCTCGCCCCGAAGCTGCTGCGTGCTCGCACGCGCACGGCCGCGTGGCCACCTCCTGCTTGCCGACGAGCTCCTGGCCGCGTGGACGACTCCCGCAGGCCGTCCCGATCCCCCCCTGCTCTCTCTCACTCTCTCCCGACTCTTCCCTCCTCTCCCTCGCTCTCTCTCTCACACGGCCGAGCACCACCGTCGCCGCCATTCGCCGTAGCAGCCATCTCCGGCCACACCTCGCTCCCCCGACTAGCTCAGAAGCTCCGCCACGACCCCCTCTTCCTCCCCACCGCTCCACAGCTCCCCGGAAGCCCTGCATCGCCGCCACGTCGCCGTTCCCCTCTTTGGGCTCCGACCATCGTCGCCGTCGAATTCGTCGTCTCCGGCGCGTCCCCGAGCCCGCTTCGACGCCCACTGCAACCGCGGTGAGCTACGCCACCGTTTCCCCCTCTCCTCCCCCTCGTTCCCCCACCGTAGCCTCCTCCCCACCACGGCCGAACCTCCACCGTCGCCGAGCTCGCCGTCGACGCACTCCGG
>NC_041381.1:234697252-234714710 GCF_002162155.2 Triticum dicoccoides | reverse complement strand
GAGTGGTGTGGTGAACACGATTTGGTAAAGGTATCGATGAGAGGCCATGTAGGAGTACATGGTGGGTTGTTTCATTGAAGCCGACCTTAAGCACTGAGATCTGTATGTGTGATTTAAGAATCAGCTACTACCATGCATTGGGCCCGAAACCAATGGACCCTCTCGGCTTCTTATTCACCCTAGTTCTCCGTCCAGGAGTTGCAAGTAGTTTCTGGTGTTTGTAGCCTACTGGAGGCCGTGGACAGCGCTGACCATAGGGGTGGGCTGTGATGCGGTAGGTACGTGGCACGGTGTACCGAATACCCGTTAGGTATCTCGGGAACCCTGTTCACATCGTTCGGGGCCGTATGGGAAACCTCGGCCGGACTCCCTGCGGATGGAACCTGGATAGGCGATAAACCTGGACTAGAGGCTTAGGTGATTAGGTAGGTCGTGGCCGACACCCACGTTGGGCTTCCGCTTGAAGGTTGCCGAGTACATGTCGTGTAAACGACGGTAAGTGGTGAGAGCGTGTATGAAGAAGTACACCCCTGCAGGGTTAACATGATCTATTCGAATAGCCGCGTCCGCGGTAAAGGACTACTTGGTTGCCTATACAGTTCATAGACAAGTAAATGGAAACTGTTAAAAGCCTCAAGATAAGTGTGAGTGCCGAGGATGGCTCTTTCGTAGGAAGACGGAGGCGGATCCTCGGTAGTGTATTGAATTGGTGAGTAGTGGACTCGTGTGCGCAAAACCATTTCAAGTTGGAGTCTCATGGGATAGTCTAGCCAAGAGTCAAAGCTGGCTTGCTGCAATAACTCCACCAACCCTTCTTGATACTAAACATGTATGTAGGATCTGATGTAAGTCTTGCTGAGTACCTTTGTACTCATGTTGCTATAATTTACATTTTTTACAGAAGACGCTGCAACCCCTTCTGATGGGTTCTATGTAGACGTTGACATCAACGAGTAGGCTGAAAGACCCAGGTGGTGACCCTGAGCTTGTGAAGGACCTTGTAGTATAGCTAGGCTTCCCAAGCCTCTTTTATTTTACTAGTTGTCTGTACTCAGACAAGTTACTTCCGCTGCCGGTTTGTATGACTGTATGACTTGTATGTTGGGTCGTGAGACCCGTACCTTTGTGTATGTTATGTATGGCTCTCTGAGCCTTAAATAAAGTACTTGTGTCATAGAGTCATGTTGTGATGCTTCGTTGTATTTGCACATATCGAGCATATTGTGTGTATGATTGAAATGCTTGGTATGTGTGGGATCTGACTATCTAGTTGTTTATCTTTAGTAGCCTCTCTTACCGGGAAATGTCTCCTAGTGTTACCGCTGAGCCATGGTAGCTTGCTACTGCTCTGGAACACTTAGGCTGGCCGGCATGTGTCCTTCTTCGTTCCTGTGTCTGTCCCTTCGGGGAAATGTCACGCTTTGAGTACCGGAGTCCTGTTAGCCCGCTATAGCCCGGTTTACCGGAGTCCTGCTAGCCAGTGCTACAGCCCGGACCCACTTGCTGATGATCGACACGTTCGAAGCTGGGTCATGGATGCCTGTCCCTGTAAGTATGTGCCACTTTGGGTTTACGACTAGTCATGTCAGCCCGGGCTCTTTATCATATGGATGCTAGCGACACTATCATATACGTGAGCCAAAATGCGCAAACGGTCCCGGGCAAAGGTAAGGCGACACCCGTGGGGATACCGTGCGTGAGGCCGCAAAGTGATATGAGGTGTTACCGGCTAGATCGATGTGACATCGAGTCGGGGACCTGACATGGGATTTCAGGCTCGTGCCCACGTCAAGAGGTATAAGACCTCCGACAATTTTCTTAGCCTGCAAACTAACAGAGAAAAGCTCAATCGTTGAGCTTGTGCTCAGATTGTCTGAGTGCAACAATCACTTGAATCGAGTGGGAGTTGATCTTCCAGATGAGATAGTGATGTTTTTCCAAAGTCATTGCCACCAAGCTGCTAGAGCTTCGTGATGAACTATAACATATCAGGGATAGATGATCCTTGAGGTATTCATGATGTTTGACACCGCGAAAGTAGAAATCAGGAAGGAGCATCAATTGTTGATGGTTGGTAAAACCACTAGTTTCAAGAAGGGCAAGGGCAAGAAGGGACACTTCATGAAACGGCAAATCAGTTGCTGCTCCAATGAGGTTGAACACAAACCCGAAACTAAGTGCTTCTGTAATAAGGGGAACAGCCACTGGAGCATTAATACCCTAGATACTTGGTAGATGAGAAGGCTGGAAAGGTCGATAGAAGTATATTGGATATACATTATGTTAATGTGTACTTTACTAGTACTCCTAGTAGCACCAGGGTATTAGATACCCGTTCGGTTGCTAAGTGTTAGTAACTCGAAATAAAAGAGCTACGGAATAAACGGAGACTAGCTAAAGGTGAGCTGACGATATGTGTTGGAAGTGTTTCCAAGCTTGATGTGATCAAACATCGCACGCTCCCTCTACCATCAAGATTAGTATTAAACCTGAATAATTGTCATTTGGAGTTTGCGTTGAGCATAGACATGATTGGATTATGTCTATCGCAATACGGTTATTCATTTAAGGAGAATAATGGTTACTCTATTTATTTGAATAATACCTTCAATGGTCTTGCACCTAAAGGAATGGTTTATTGAATCTCGATCGTAGTGATACACATTTTCATGCCAAAAATTATAAGATAGTAATGATAGTACCACTTACTTGTGGCACTGCCATGTAAGTCATATTGGTATAAAACGCATGAAGAAGCTCCATGTTGATGGATCTTTGGACTCACTCATTTTTGAAAAGTTTGAGACATGCGAACCATGTCTATTGGTGCATACGCATGTAGAAACTCCATGCAGATGGATCATTTAGACTCACTTGATTTTGAATCACTTGAGATATGCAAATCATACCACATGGACAAGATGACTGAAAAGCCTCGGTTTCAGTAAGATGGAACTAGATAGCAACTTGTTGGAAGTAACACATTTTGATGTGTGCAGTCCAATGAGTGCTGAGGCATGCAGTGAATATCGTTATGTTCTTACTTCACAGCTGATTCGAGTAGATGTTGAGTATATTTACTTGATGAAACACAAGTCTGACTTATTGAATGGTTCAAGTAATTTCAGAGTGAAGTTTAAGATCTTCGTGACAAGAGGATAGAATGTCTATGATATGATCATAGAGATGAATATCTGAGTTACGAGTTTTGGCACACAATTAAGACATTGTGGAAATTGTTTCACAACCAATACCGCCTGGAACACCATAGTGTGATGGTGTGTCCGAACATCTTAGTTGCACCCTATTGGATATGGTGCGTACTATGATGTCTCTTATCGAATTACCACTATGTTCATGGGTTAGGCATTAGAGACAAGCGCACTCACTTTAATAGGGCACCACGTAATTCCGTTGAGACGACACTGAACTATGGTTTGGAGAAACCTAAGTTATTGTTTCTAAAAGGTTTGGGGCTGCGACGCTTATGTGAAAAAGTATCAGGTTGATAAGCTCGAACCCAAAGTGGATAAAATGCATCTTCATAGGACACCCAAAACAGTTGGGTATACCTCCTAATTCAGATCCGAAAGCAATAGGGATTGTTTCTTGAATCGGGTACTTTCTCGAGGAAAGGTTTGTCTCGAAAAGTTGAGTGGGAGGATGGTGGAGACTTGATGAGGTTATTGAACCGTCACTTCAACTAGTGTGTAGCAGGGCACAGGAAGTTGTTCCTGTGACGCCTACACCAATTGAAGTAGAAGCTTATGATAGTGATCATGAAACTTCGGATCAAGTCACTACCGTACCTCGTAGGACGACAAGGACGCTACTACTTCGGAGTGGTACGGTGATCCTGTCTTGAAGATCATGTTGCTAGACAACAATGAACCTGCGAGCTATGGAGAAGCGATGGTGGGCCCATATTCCGACAAATGGTTAGAAGCCATGAAATCCGAGATAGGATCATGTATCAGAACAAAGCATGGACTTTGGTGGACTTGCCCGTTAATCGGCAAGCCATTGAGATAAATGGATCTTTAAGAAGAAGACGGACGTGGACGGTAATGTCACCGTCTATGAAGCTCGACTTGTGGCGAAGAGTTTTTCACAAGTTCAAGGAGTTGACTACGATGAGATTTTCTCATCCGTAGCGATTCTTAAGTCCGTCGGAATCATGTTAGCATTAGCTGCATTTATGAAATCTGGTAGATGGATGTCAAAACGAGTTTCCTTACCAGTCTTCGTAAGGAAAGGTTGTATGCGATACAGTCAGAAAGGTTTTGTCGATCCTAAGGATGCTAAAAGGTATGCAAAGCTCCAGCAATCCTTCTAAGGACTAGAGTAAGCATCTCGGAGTTGGAATGTACACTTTGATGAGATGATCAAAGATTTTGGGTTTGTACAAAGTTTATGAGAAACTTGTATTTCCAAAGAAGTGAGTGGGAGCACTATAGAATTTCTGATGAGTATATGTTCTTGACATATTGTTGATCAGAAATGATGTAGAATTTCTGGAAAGCATATAGGGTTATTTGAAAGGTGTTTTTCAATAGAAAACCTGGTTTAAGGTACTTGAACATTGAGCATCAAGATCTGTGAGGATGGATCAAAACGCTTAATGGTACTTTCAAAATGAGCACATACCTTGACATGATCTTGAAGGTGTTCAAGATGGATCAGTCAAAGAAGGAGTTCTTGGCTGAGTTGTAAGGTATGAAGTTAAGACTTAAAGCTTGACCATGGCAGAAAAGAGAGAAAGGACGAAGGTCGTCCCCTATGCTTTAGATGTAGGCTCTACAGTATGCTATGCTGAGTACCGCACCTGATGTGTGCCTTGCCATATGTCTGGCAAGAGGGTACAAAGGTGATCAAGGAGTGGATCACCAGATAGCGGTCAAAATTGTCCTTGGAGTAATAAGGACATGTTTCTCGATTATGGAGGTGATAAAGAGTTCGACATAAAGGGTTACGACGATGCAAGCTTTAACACCTATCCGAGTAACTCTGAGTAGCAAACCGGATACATATAGTGGAGCAACCATTTGGAATAGCTCCAAGTGGAGCGTGGAAGCAACATTTACAATATGACCTAGAGAATTGCGAAGTACATACGGATGTGAATGTTACAGACCCGTTGACTAAAACCTCTCTCACAAGCAAAACATGATCAAACCCCAGAACTCATTGAGTCTTAATCACATGATGATGTGAACTAGTTTAGCGACACTAGTAAACTCTTTGGATGTTGGTCACATGACGATGTGACCTGTGAGTGTTAATCACATGGCGATGTGAACTAGATTATTGACTCTAGTGCAAGTGGGAGACTGTTGGAAATATGCCCTAGAGGCAATAATAAATTAGTTATTATTATTATATATTTCCTTGTTCATGATAATCGTTTATTATCCATGCTATAATTGTATTGAAAGGAAACTCAGATACATGTGTGGATACATAAGACAACACCAGGTCCCTAGTAAGCCTCTGTTGACTAGCTTGTTGATCAATAGATGGTTATGGTTTCCTAACCATGGACATTGGATGTCATTGATAACGGGATCACATCATTAGGAGAATGATGTGATGGACAAGACCTAATCCTAAGCCTAGCACAAAGATCGTAGTTCGTATGCTAAAGCTTTTCTAATGTCAAGTATCTTTTCCTTAGACCATGAGATTGTGCAACTCCCAGATACCGTAGGAATGCTTTGGGTGTACCAAACGTCACAACGTAACTGGGTGACTATAAAGGTGCACTACAGGTATCTCCGAAAGTGTCTGTTGGGTTGGCACGAATCGAGACTGGGATTTGTCACTCCGTGTAAACGGAGAGGTATCTCTGGGCCCACTTGGTAGGACATCATCATAATGTGCACAATGTGACCAAGGGGTTGATCATGGGATGATGTGTTACAGAACGAGTAAAGAGACTTGCCTGTAACGAGATTGAACTAGGTATCGACATACCGACGATCGAATCTCGGGCAAGAACAATACCGTTAGACAAAGGGAATGGTATACGGGATCGATTGAGTCCTTTACATCGTGGTTCATCCGATGAGATCATCGTGGAACATGTGGGAGCCAACATGGGTATCCAGATCCCGTTGTTGGTTATTGACTGGAGAACGTCTCGGTCATGTCTGCATGGTTCCCGAACCCGTAGGGTCTACACACTTAAGGTTCGATGACGCTAGGGTTATAAAGGAAGTTTGTATGTGGTTACCGAATGTTGTTCGGAGTCCCGGATGAGATCCCGGACGTCACCAGGAGTTCTGGAATGGTCCGAAGGTAAAGATTTATATATGGGAAGTCCTGTTTTGGTCACCGGAAAAGTTTTGGGTTTTATCGGTAACGTACCGGGACCACCGGGAGGGTCCCGGGGGTCCACCAAGTGGGGCCACCGGCCCCGGAGGGCTGCATGGGCCAAGTGTGGTAGGGGACCAGCCCCAGGTGGGCTGGTGCGCCCCCCCCCCCCCACAAGGGCCCAAGGCGCCTAGGGTTTGGGGAAGGGGTGCTTCCACCTAACTTGGGGGGCAAGTTTCCCCCCTCTCCCCCCTTGGCCGCCACCCTTAGATGGGATTGGGGCTGCCGCACCCCTTGGGGTGGAAACCCTAGAGGGGGCGCACCCCCCTCCCTCTCCCCTATATATACTTGAGGGTTTTCGGGCTGCCAACACATGAGTTTCTTCTCCTGTTGGCGCAGCCCTACCTCTCTTTCTACTCATATCTCGCGGTGCTTGGCGAAGCCCTGCTGGACTACCACGCTCCTCCATCACCACCACGCCGTTGTGCTGCTGCTGGATGGAGTTTTCCTCAACCTCTCCCTCTCTCCTTGCTAGATCAAGGCGTGGGAGATGTCACCGGGCTGTACGTGTGTTGAACGCGGAGGTGTCGTCCGTTCGGCACTAGGATCTCCGGTAATTTGGATCACGACGAGTACGACTCCTTCAACCCCGTTCTCTTGAACGCTTCATCTTACCGATCTACAAGGGTATGTAGATGCACTCTCCTTCCCCTCGTTGCTGGTTTCTCCATAGATAGATCTTGGTGACACGTAGGAAAATTTTGAATTTATGCTACGTTCCCCAACAATACCTACCCGAGGTCCCGTTGGTGTGCTCCCGGTCACCTCGACACGAAGAAGATTTTTCGGCCAAAAGATTGGCTAATTTTTGCATTGGACAAGTTGTGTAGGGGTCTCATCATCCTCTCCATTGGTTTGTATCGGACGTGGAAACCCTCGTAGCCCGCTTTCACACTCGCCAGGGAGACCCTTAAGGCATTATCATGCATCTGTCGGCGGTGGAACAATCGAACCATGGGCTTCACTATAGTACCCTTCCCCACATCCACCAACCCACCCTTCATGTGGTAAAGGAGGGTGCACGGAGTGGAGTCGGCCTACAAAGACATATACGTGCAGCGTCAGAGATCCAAAAAATGGCAACTGAAGATTAATTAATTAGTTGAGTTGATAAGGTTGCGACGCTATTTACCATGAGGGCATCTAGCTCAGTCAGTGTCGATGGCCAACATTCAAGCCAGAGACGGAGCTTGGGCTACTGTGAGAGTAGGGTGCAGGAGCAGGTGCTGGTGTAGTTGCGGGTGCGGTTGCCATACTACGTACGGGTATAGGTGCGGTACCGGTGTTCATTGAGTTGCTCCCGGTGAAGCTGGGCATGGGAAAATCAGTTGGTGGCACGTTTGGATTTTGTTACACCCAGGTGACTACAGTTGGAATCAAGCTTGTAAAGGCAGCCAACATATTGTGTCTACAGGCAGCTACCGCTTCCCGGATTGCCTCAGCTTTGGTCTCAGCTTTAGTTTTCTCCATCGCCCGCGCCACCTTCTCGTCGATAGTCACTTGACTGAACTTCTTTCTCTTTCTTTTAGCCTCGTGGTCCTCGTTATAATAGTACATCCACGTGGCGCCGTCCCTGGTGGCATGCACATGTCCATATTGCCTCCGCTGGCCCGGCGGGTGTCCCATCATTATGTTAATGGCCCGGCTGAAAGGAGTGTCCCACTTGTACTTTGCTCAAGACTGAGTCGACGAGTCGCTTTCGGCCGTAAGCTTGTGTTGCTCTCTCTGCAAAATGGACTGTGAACCATTTACGAATGCGACTAGAATGTAGTAGACTTCATCGATCAAAAGCTAATATGTAAGGTGGTAAAAGGATAATTACAAGTAATCTCATGAATTTCCTAGTCGGGTCATCGGTTGACGGATTTTGGGTTCCGACAGACCCTTGAGGTTCGAACACTGGGGTGCGTGCGGAGATTTCGCCCTCTACCTATCTGTTCCTCACCGAATCGCTAGGATCTAAACTACCAGAGGAACAACACAAGAGACACAGAGTTTATACTGGTTCAGGCCACCATTGTGGTGTAATACCCTACTCTAGTGTGTGGTGTGGTGGATTGCCTCTTGGGCTGATGATGAACAATACAAGGAAGAACAGCCTCACGAGGGTCTGTTCTTGGCTGGTGCGATGAACTGCTAGGAGGAGTTCAGTCTCTCTCTCTATTCTAGGTGCCTCTCTTCATCCTAGCTCCCTCTACCCTGGGGGTGGCTAGTCCTATTTATAGGCAAAGGCCCTCGGCCTCCTCCCAAATAATGAGCGGGAAGGACGCCAACAATTGGCCATTTTGAAGGGGAACAGCGGGTACACTTATCTTGACTAAAGTTGGTCCTTGCCTGTCAAAGGCTCTGGTGGTGACGCCTGCTTGGGCTCCACAATGACTTCCTCCTTGCCGTTGGGCTAGTCTTGGTCTTGTTGCACCGAAATGGATGCCTTTGCTTGATGCTCTCGCCTGCGCTTGCTCCCTTTGCACCAAAGAGGAAAGGAGGACACCGCGCGGGTTGGCGCCCGACTGGCACCCTTGGTCGTCATGGCTTGCGTCATGGGCACCTCGCGAGTTACCCCGCCTTGATCTCTCCGCCTCCTCGTGAGCCAGCCTGACGAGGCCATGCCTAAGGAAGCTCCTTGTCGTCCGCCCCGCGAGGCTTGGTCCCTGGCGAGGATCTTGAGCTTGTGTTGATGAAGATGGGCCGTGCTGGGCCCCCCTTTGAGCCACGCCGCAGGCCGCAGGCAGGCAAGTCTGGGGAACCCTGTTCCCAGAACGCCGACAGTAGCCCCCGGGCCCAAGGCGCGCCTGGACTTGGCCGAGCAGAGAGGCGAAAGGGCAAGTGTGAAGCGCCGAGGGCCCTAACAGCCTGTGGCCTTGGGCGCCACGTGGCGGTTGACTGGACGTGGGCGGCACTGTTCCCCCACGCCTCCTTATTTTGTGCCATGCTAGGCGGACTCGTAGCCGCACACAGCCGCTCCTATGCCCGCTGCTCGAGCGCTCTCTGTCTTTTCCCCTCACGAACTCCAGCTTCCGCATCCAATCCAATCTCGAATCTCCCCCGCCCTTTCTGCCGCCATGGCTCCGCCAAAGAAGGGAAGAGGGAAGATGCCCATGCCGCCACCTTGCTCACCGTCATTGGCGGCCCCCGCCATCGATCGGTCGATCATAATCAATCGAGAGGGCTTGAGCAAGGTTAGCTCAGCTTTGGCCACCATCTTCAACGAATGCGGGAGGACGACAGCCTGGCCCGCGTCCTACTTCTCCATTGACAGGATAGTCACTAAGGTCCGGTATTTCGTTGATGCCCTATGGGCGGGACTGGTTCCCCCCTTTTCCGATTTCTTCAATGCCGTGCTCTCCCACTATCAGATACACATGCTGCATCTGGGTCCTGAATCCATCACTCTTCTTGCGGTTTTCTCCTTCGTTTGTGAGGCAATGATGGGCATCCTTCCTTGGGTTGCCTTGCTGCACCACTTCTTCTCTCTGCGCCTTGTCGACCCCAACCAATGTTCGGGGTGTGTGAGCTTCATCACTGCGCCTGAGACAGCGGCTTCAGGAATCGACTTCAGTCTTTCTCCGCCCGCGCCTAGGTTTCTCGAGCGGTGGCTTTATGTGGACATAGGGGTGCCCAGCCCCCTGCTGTCGGAGCCATCTTTGCCGGCTGTCTCCAACTCAGGCTGGGGCCAGGAGACGCTCACGAGTCCCCGGCTCGCCTTCGTCTGGCGTCGCTTCGCGTTCTTGAGGGAGCTCGGCGTGACGGCGCCCAAGGTGGTGAAGGAGTTCCTGCAACGCTGCGTTGCCCCTCTCCAACGCCATTCTCACCGGATGTGGGCCTTCAGCGGGCGTGAGGATCGTATCAGGCTCCAGGAAGAGGACCTAACGAATGAAGCGCTGAGGAAGGTGCTCTTGGTCTTGACTGGGGATCCTTCCCCCGGTGGCATCTGGCAAGGGGGGGCCTTGCTGTACCTCTGCTAGAATAGAAGCGACTTTGTGAGTCAGATACCCATCTTCGACGAATGGGGGCCACGCCCCGCTGGCCTCCAGGGGCCTCACGAGAACCCAGTTGTGGTGGCCGCCCTTGCAGTCGGCCAAGCCGACTCTTCCTCAAGTGGCAGAGCAGGGAGGCATGTGCCGCCGGAGGCCGAGGGGGCCTCCGCCGAGGTGACGGCGCTGGGCGGTGCTCATGCGGGAGCAGCTCCTGAGGCCTGCGCTGTTGTGGCTGAGGGAGGCGAGCAGCCGCCCGCAGCGCCTGTGGCTGGGGCCCCTGAGGCCCCAGCTACTCTTCTTGGTGAGGCGACCGGCAGTGCGCATCAGGTAGACGCCCCTGACGCGGGTCGCCTTGACGCTTCTCCCTCGTCGCAGGTTGACCCCTGCGCTCAACTCTTGGGCCGCTTCCGCTTGGACTTTGATGCCCTCCAGAAGAGAAGGGAGGCCCTGGGTGACGACTACCCTTGTCACCTGCTGAAGCGTAGGAAGTACTTCACCACCGATGAGTAAGCCTTCTCCCTTCCCAGCTCCTGAATCTTCCGTTGCTTTTCTTGATCCTTGCTCCGGAGGGCCCTTCCCGCTGAGCTCACGGAGATGACTGAGGAGCCGTCATCCTTGTCTCTGCCCTCTCCATCATCCTCGATCGCTCCGAGGAGCAGAGCCCTTGCGGTGAGGCCGGTTGGAGAGACGAACCATCCTGAGGCGCATCGCGGCCCTGCGCGCCTTGCGACCTTTCTTCATGAGCCTTCTCATGGCATAGCCAGCCTGCCATGGACTTCTTGTCTGCTCGTGGACCGTGATTGGCTGGGGTATTCCCTGCACTCTTCATTTGGGGATGGACTGGCTCCGAGCCGGGCTTCCCGCATGGCGTGCCCGGCTGCCGCAAGGATGCCAGCCCCCAGCCCCCTGCCCGGAGGGGGAGTTCTGATCTGTGCCCCCCGGCGCTCGCTTGGGGCGGATGATGGTGTGGAAGACGTACTTGAGCGTGCCCGGGAGTGTCGCGCTCTTCATCAAGGGTTTCTTCGGAGGGCGGCTGACGCGGTGAGCCTGCTTGGTGAAGAGCTCGTTGATGAGGACGCGTGCCTTGAGGCCGAGGTCCTGCGCCTGGTTGCAGAGAGGCGCGAGCTGGAGGCGGCTGTCGCCCTCGTGCGCCGTCAGCGCGATCTTGACGATGAGGAGGCCAGGGCGTTGCTGGCGGCCTCTCGGGAGGCCCGTTCCCGGGCCATCAAGGAGGCCCGGGAAGCTGACCGGCGGTGACAGGCGAAGGAGGAGCCGGCACGGGAACTCCTGGCCTGGTGCCGCTCACTGGAGGAGCAGGTGGAGCTGCATGAGGCGGCCCTCATGTCGATGAAGGTGGCTTTGGGCGACCCAGCGGAGCTCCAGAAGCGTGAGGAGGCGCTGACGCTGGAAGTCACTGAACGCCCACGCGAGTATGAACACCTGGAGACATGGGATCGCTTGGTGACACGGGCGGAGGATGATGTCGCTGCGCGGGAAACCCATGTCTCAGAGGAGGTCGGACATCGGGTGGCGACGGCGCGCTTTAACCTCAAGCGCAAGTTCGAGGAGAGGCTGGGGTTTATCCGGACCGAGGCTGAAGGTAGGACCACCGTCTTGAGGATCAAGCTGGAGGAAGCGACGCGGCAGCCTGATGCTTTGCGGGCCGCACTTGAGGTGGCGCAGGGGGAGTCAACTACTTCCCATGCCGAGGTGCTTCTCCTTCCCCAACGGGTGGACGAGGCTGAGGCCGTCGCGCACCAGAACTCAGACGAGATACGCCAGCGGCGGCTCCTGGAGCATGAGCATGGCCCCATGCTCACCACGCATCGGGAGAGAGCCAACACGGCCCTGGGTAACATCTGCATGGCGGCTGTTGGCGAGCCGCACGCAGTTAACTACGCCGGAAACCTTCAGTTCTTCACCGACATCATGACGCAGCTGGAGGCGCGGTCGGTCAGGGCCAACAGGTTGGTGGAGGAGAGGAGCCGCGCCCTGCTCGGGCACGCCTTTTCCCGCGTCTTCAGCCACCTCCGGAACATGGATCCCCACTTCGACTTCGACGCCGCCATCGCCCCAGTCCCCCAGGCCGTCCGGGACGACCTAGCGTACTGGGTGGAAGACAACGTGGACGCTCTCATCAGGACCTTTGCTTCAGATCACAATGACGCGATCGTGGCCGCCGACAAGGGCGGTGTGGTGAACGGTCCTGATGCCGCTGGTGACAACACAGAGGGTGGTGCTCCTGAGGATGCATTGGGGGATTTATCCGACTGACCGCGCATTGCTCCTGTTTCCTCACCCTGCATGAATAGAACTCAGGTTGTAAGAGCACTTTGGGAGGGGGTGCCCCTCATGTAAAACTTATGTTCATCGTACTAGTGGATGCTACATCACCCATATGCCCGCGCCGAGTGGTTGGCTAGGCAACGAGCCGGCTAGCTAGTTTACCTTTGTCCCATGCGGGTCTTGAGATAACTTGTAGGAGGTTGTGGTGTCTCGAGCGCCTCCTGATCGAATTCGTAGGATCTGCAGTGAAAAAACCTCCTAAGAGGATATGACGGCGGCAGTCTGGGCTGCACGCAAGCTAGGCCAGACCCGGCTCGCGAGGGGCTCACGAGGGGAGGCAGCTGAGGCGAGGTCGTAACCGAAACGCGAGAGATTGCTCAAATGAGACTAAGCACCCCTTCCCCAAACACACGCAAATCTCAAATTCAAGTCCAATTAAAATTCAGCGGGGGAAAGCAACAACCAAGGGAAAAGCAATGAAAGCAGAAAAAGGCCGCGTCCGGCACCTAGTCTAGTCTTGGACGTCTTCTCACCAGCGCGGAGCTAAGTGCTGCCACTGGGCGTGGGAGGGAGCCCCAGGGCCTGAGGCCGGCACCCCTGAGACTCCGGGGCGTGTACAGCCCCACTCATTATTACGTGAGAGTGTCACAGGGCGGCGAGCTCCATAGGCACTTGGCCTTCTTCACAGGTGCCGGCCTTGCTTCATATCGCCAGATGAGGGCCCCGCCTTGCGCCGCACTCTAGTGCCATCAACAACGACCGAAAACCAGGATGCCGGCGATGGGGTAGAGCGGTCGCCAGTGGTTCCCCCGACGACCATGGGTCCTCCGCCAGGGGAAGGCCCTGAGGCACCTCCCCAGCGGAGGGCCTACCTACTGAGAACCCCTTGTTCCGAACGCCGCGGTGGTGATGCCGGATCCTGGCCCCTCTCCTGCAGCCCCTGACGCCCTCCTCTTGAGGGGTAGGAGACTGCGGGAGCGGGGCAGTTGCTTGCTACGGCGACCAGCACCTCCTGCGACCCGTGATTAGCGTATGCCTGGTCCTGAGGAATTAGTGGTACCCAATAATCGTCGCTTCCTGCGTGGCTGGTGGGGCCGTCCTGGGGCTCCTAGAAGAGCTCAGCTTCTGGCGCCTCGTCCCCCTAGCTTGGGATGAGGAGCGAGGCTTGTTCGCCCTCATGCAGGTGCCCTTGATCCATCATGTGGGACATGTATTCTTCTGGGGGCGCCACCCCGAAGGTCGCGCCATAGCGCTCCACGTGCCATGCAGCTCCGCATGATGCGCCCACCTGGGGATGGTAACGCGGCGGCCCACTGGGGCCGTGGGTCGCGACGAGTCCTTCTTCGGTGGCCGGGGGCGGAGTCAGCACTCCCGCCAGCCCGGTGCTGACAGCTTCGCTGGTGTTGGAGTAGCCTGGGAGCCTGCGGGCGTGCGTGGAGCCCCCGCGCTGGCCGCCCTGGGCCTGAGACGATAGCTGGGTGCAGAAGGGCTGAGCCCAGAGGCGGCAAAGCCCAGGAGCTTTGCCACCCGCTCCAGCAGCGCGTCACGGCCGCCTTCCATCAGCCTGCACTGCAGCAGCTCTCGGGCCACCATGAGTGCGGCCCTTGAGTTCGCCTGCTCGCGGCGGGTGTACGGTGTCGTGGCCGCGGCGTGGTTGGTGGCCCTTGCTGCCGACCGCGTCTGCCGCGGTGTGAGAGCTGTCGGTGTCTGTCCGCGTCGCCCACGGCCCGTAGCGCCCTGTGGACCGCGAGCTGCCTGGGGCGTGGGGTCGCCCGGGGCGAGCAGCTCTACGTGGGGGGGCCAAGCCACCCAGGGATTGGGGTTGCCCGCCTCGTCGCCGGACATGGTGATGACGATGCGACGGGACGCGAAGTGGCAGAAGGTGGATCCTGGTGCACCCCTACCTGGCGTGCCAAATGTCGGATTTTGGGTTCCGGCAGACCCTTGAGGTTCGAACACTGGGGTGCGCGCGAAGATTTCGCCCTCTACCTACCTGTTCCTCGCTGAATCGCTAGGATCTAAACTACTAGAGGAACAACACAAGAGACACAGAGTTTATACTAGTTCAGGCCACCATTGTGGTGTAATACCCTACTCCAGTGTGTGGTGTGGTGGATTACCTCTTGGGCTGATGATGAACAATACAAGGAAGAACAGCCTCGCGAGGGTCTGTTCTTGGCTGGTGCGATGAACTGCTAGGAGGAGTTCAGTCTTTCTCTCTATTCTAGGTGCCTCTCTTCATCCTAGCTCCCTCTACCGTGGGGGTGGCTAGTCCTATTTATAGGCAAAGGCCCTGGGCCTCCTCCCAAATATTGAGCGGGAAGGGCACCAACAATTGGCCATTTTGAAGGGGAACATCGGGTACACTTATCCTTACTAAAGTTGGTCCTCGCCTGTCAAAGGCTTTGGTGGTAACGCCTGCTTGGGCTCCACAATGACTTCCTCCCTGCCGTCGGGCTGGTCTTGGTCTCGTTGCACCGAAATGGATGCCTTTGCTTGATGCTCTCGCCTGCGCTTGCTCCCTTTGCACCAAAGAGGAAAGGAGAACACCGCGCGGGCTGGCGCCCGACTGGCGCCCTTGGTCGTCATGGCTTGTGTCATGGGCACCTCGCGAGGTACCCCGCCTTGATCTCTCCGCCTCCTAATGAGCCAGCCTGATGAGGCCGTGCCTGAGGAAGCTCCTTGTCGTCCGCCCCGCGAGGCTTGTCCCCTCGCGAGGGTCTTGAGCTTGTGTTGATGAAGATGGGCCGTGCTGGTCCCCCCTTTGAGCCACGCCATAGTCCGCAGGCAGGCAAGTCTGGGGACCCCCATTCCCAGAACGCCGACATCGGTGAAAAAAATCGTTTTTGGGGTCCCACGAGAATCGGGCCCTGATTAAGTCATGCTCCTGCTGGTCGGTGAACTCAGCCGATGGGTCTGGGATCCACCGAAGTTCATGTTCTGCGTCCTCCTTAGCCCACATGGGCCTCTTTCCCGTGTAACCACGACTTCCAAGGCGGTGGTTACCCACGTTCTTTGCCAGCAGCTGGTTGCCTCTCTCCGACCTGGCCTTGGCAGCTTCTTCATTGCAAGTCTACTTGAACTTTTCAAAGTCCTCTATCGTAATTTTCGGATTGTCTGCAACAATCTCGGCGTAGGTTTCATCATCTACTTCAATCGCTTTTTTCACCCTAGTTTTCCAAGCGCTCAATGCATTGCTGAACTTCCCTAGGGCTTTGTTGTTGATTTTTTTTTCATGCCATCATCGTCCCATGGGTCGACATCATCATTCCAACCGGGGAACAGGAATCTTGCGTGCAACCTAGTTAGGAGCAGCTTCTTCAAATGTTCATTCTTCCGTATTATTCTGGTGTTGGTGTTAGAAGTATCCCGTAGGATGCATGCTAGTTGGTTGCCATAACACGATGCCACTTCCCGCGGCTCTATTGGCTCCAACTCGCCAGGGTGGACCACCGTGACCACCAGTCTTCCGGTGCCGAGCTCATTTGGGTGTCGTGTCCTCTTTTCCTTCTTTCCCTCATTGGCTTGGGAGGTCCCACCTTCTGTGCTATAGTTAGCAACATCATCAGCGCTAGTCTCAGTGCCGGTGTCGTTGGTGGCATCAGTGTCGGTGCCGGCGCCACCACTGTCGTCCTCCATCATGACAAGGAGGTCCTGACACCCAGCTTGTTGTCTCTCCTGATCCGCCAAAAAGTCAAGGTAGGCGTGTGCTCGACCTAATTGGGACCGAGAACCTCCGGCCTCATTGGTGTCGGTCATGTTTCCTAGGGTTCAATGTCGTAGTCGTTTAATTATCGAGATTAATATATTAAAGTGAATAATGACAAAAAAGTGACCTTTGTTTTGCCGGAAATGTCATTTGATTCCCGTCGCGACAAATCTCGAGCACTCGATATGTCCAACTTTCTAGCACAAGTCATGCCAATATTCACTGCAAATTTCGGCATGACCTTTGCTAGAAAGTGCACATATAGAGTGCCTTAAATTTGCCCGAATGTAAATGAATCAACATTTCCGGCAAAACATAGGTCACTTAGCAATCGGTTTCCCTACAAATGACAATAAGCACTATGTGCTGAATTAGCATTTCACTGACAATCACGGAGATGCATCCCTCATAAGAAAATTTCACATACTGTTTAGAAACAAACACAGACATATAGTGGCGGTAACAAAGACCATTTTCATTTAAAAACAAAGCAACATAAGCTAATTTTCATTTTTATTTTCAAACACTGCCATTAAAAATCCTCATTTTCAAGATGGACAACATCATAAGCTAATTTTCAAAAACTATAATTTTCATTTTCATTTTCATTTAAAAACAAAGCAACATAAGCTCATTTTCATTTCAATATTTTGTCAAAGCTCATTTTAATTCTCTGTCAAAGATCATTTTCATTTAACTACCGCTGCCTTCAGAATACTACTCTGCTCATGTCAAAGCTCATTTTCAAAATACTACTGCTCATGTCAAAAGCTCATTTTTTTCATTCTCTATATACTCTCTACTCATGTCAAAGCTCATTTTCATTTTCTATCTACTCTGCTCATGTCAAAGAACAAGAGGAGGGGAGGAAGGGGTAGCTCACCACGCGTCGGGGTCAGGGTCACTGGCGCGGGGCTGAGGGGGTCGGCGTCACGGTCGCGGGGGCAGAGGGGGTACGGTTTTGGGCGTCCTTCACCTCCTCGTCGATCTGTGCCTACGTAACTTCGATCTATAGAAAGACCAGTCAAAGAGAGAGAGAGAGAGAGAGAGAGAGAGAGAGAGGGAGATAGAGAGAGGGAGAAGAGGGAGGGATGGCGCACCTCAGCGTTGGGGA
>NC_041381.1:234691993-234696774 GCF_002162155.2 Triticum dicoccoides | reverse complement strand
CGAGGGGTGGACCTAGGGCAGGGGCCGGGCCGAGGGGTCGATGGCGGCGTGGGCGGGTGCGGGGTCGGGGTCGGGTGTGGCATCGACGGTGGCGTGTGGGCGGGTACGGCGTCGGCGATGGAGTGAGCTGAGAAAGGGGATCGGATCGAGCGAGAGTGAGAGAGAGGAAAGAGATGGCTGTAGTGGCTCCATATAGGCAATTTAGCTATAGTGCGGGGTGTCAAAACACGCTATAGCTAAGTTAGCTATAGCGCGGGGTAGAAAAACGTGCTATAGCTAACTTAGCTATAGCGCTGCCCAGCTCAAACCGCGCTACTCTCACTTTTTCTTTTATTTTTATTTTTCTTTTATTTTTATTTTCCTTCTTCTTTAATTTTTTATTTTTATTTTTATTTATTTTTTATTTTATTTTATTTTATTTTTCTTTTATTTTTATTTTTTCTTTTTCTTTTTCATATTCCACAAACTTCCTTCATTTTTCGTATTGTTTTTCTTTCATTTCATTTTCCGAAACTTATTAGTTCCTTTTTCTTTAATTAATTTCATTTTGCAAAAATTTCTTTCTTTTTCTTTATCTTTCATCCGCACTTTTCTTTTTCTTATCTTTCATTAGCATTTGTACAAAGTTTGTATAGCAGGTATATATAGCTCTAGCTAGCAAGGGTTTAATTTGGTCCGTCGTTGGAGCAATACCACTATTACCCTCCGGATAATAATTAGTATAATATATATTACATCATTTAACCGCTAACGGTGGTATACAAAATAGCTAGACACACACAAAAATGGAGGATTAGTTTGTCAGCTTGGGCGACGACGATGCTTCAGGCTGATCTTCTTCCCTCTTTTGTTCGTTGTCGAATAATTGAGCCCATGGTCATGACTTTTCCTTCTCCAGGGGTTATGATCTTTTGTAGGTAATGTAGTCGTCATTCTTGTTTTGACGTATGTTTCATCATCATTAGCATCATCTTCCCTCATCGGATCACCATACTGGTCATAGTCTTCCTCGTTGGTGACTCCATCCATTCCGGTGATGCTCCTTTTGCTTCTCCTCATGACAACATGGCTGGGATTGATCGGATCAGTTATGTAGAAACATTGTGTCATGTGTTTAGCGTGTACCCATGGCTCATTTTTGGCGATGGCGTTGACGGTACAGCTGTCGGAGTCGGGTATACACATGGTAGTGAAATGTCGGTTTTCTCTGTGTACATTCTTAGCCCATCTGACACGGAACATCATCGTGCTATGCAATCCAGAGTAGTTAAGCTCACATATCTCTTCGACCCTTCCGTAATATCCTTCAATTACATTCCCGGTCATGGCTTCCATCGTCACCCCTGAGTTCTGGTCATCACTGTTTATATCTTTCTCCTCCGTGTAGAACGTGTATCCATTGATATCGTATGCTTGATAAGTTGTGAGGTTGGTCGACGGGCCATGTGCTAAGGCGTATATGAGCGTTCCGTTCGGACAGCCCTCTTTCGAGGGATTAGCCAGAACTCGCTCTTTGAACCAACGCAAGAAAGCGAAGTTGTGCTCTCCAATAACTTCAGCGTCCGTCCTGTGCACCCCACGGTCACGGTACTTCTTTGCGATGGTCTCTTTGTGCGGTGTCATAAAATCTTCTAGCACATCTAGGTGTTGTAGCACTACTATGTTTGCCCTGTCAAGGTCGTTTTGTCGGCCTGAGCGTAACACATTCACATCCCTATGACCGTTCATGTGACCTTCGCCTTCGAGCCTTCCACAGTGCTTATTGAAGGGCACACCAACAACAGGGTCTCCGGTGCCTACTAGATAACTCACACAGAAAGAGATGCACTCTTTGGTCAGATATCCCTGGGCTATGCTTCCATCTGGATGGGACATGTTACGAACGAATCCTTTGATGACCCCATTCATCCTCTCGAACGACATCATGTTGTGCAGGAATGTCGGCCCTAGTTCAATGATGTCGTCCATGATGTGGACACATAGATGCACCATGACATCAAAGAACGCGGACGGGAAGTACATCTCTAGCTCATTCAGTATGACAACGATCTCTTCCTATAGCCTATGGAGTTGCTTCAGACTTATCGACTTTCGAGAGATAGCATCAAAAAAGTGGCATAGGTCAGTAAGCGTCTCACACACATGTGTGTCCATAATCCCTCTAAGTGCAACCGGGGGTAACTGCGTCATCATCACATGACAGTCATGAGACTTCATCCTGCTGAACCTTTTTTTCTTAGTGTCCAGATATCTACTTATCTTCCCACAGTATCCGGAACTAACATTGATTCCGTCAAGGCACTTGAACAATTGATCAACCTCCTTTGGATCTAAGGTGAAGCAAGAGGGAGGGGGCAATATTGTTCTTCCTTCTTGTTTACTTTTTTGCCCCTATCTTCCTTCTCCATCCCTGTCTCGGTCTCCTCTGACCACTTTTTACCGGGCATTTGGAGATCTTTCCTGATATTCAAAAATTCCAAGTCTTTTCTTGCCTTTGGCCCATCCTTGGTCCTCTCCGGCATGTTCATCAATGTTCCAAGCAAACTCTCAAAGATATTTTTTGTGATATGCATTTCATCAAGTCTATGAGGTGTGTCGAGTTTGGGCCAGTATTCCAAGTCCCAGATAACAGATCTCCTCTTCCATACCTTCCGCAGGGGCTCCAATGCCTTTTTCTTCGTCTTTCCCAGTGAGGGGCACTCTTCCCAGATCTTCAATAACTCATATATTTCCGCACCGCTACGCTTATGTGGAGGACCTCAATGCTCAGCCTTACCATTGAATAGATCTCCACGCTTTCTCCACGGGTCAACCTTCTCGAGCTATCTTCGATGCCCCATGTACACGATTTTCGAAGACCCACCATCTTTCGATAGCTGCTAAGAAGTTGTATCATCCATGCATCTTGTGCATCCGTAATATCCGTGGCACACCTGGCCGGAGAGATAGTCATAACCGAGATAGTCCTGCACTGTCATGACTAGTGCGGCTCATGTAGAAATACTCTCCTTTGCTTGCATCCCATGTCTTGGCAAGCGTTGTCCATAAGGTCTGTAGCTCCTCTTTCAGTAACCCGAGATACAAATTTATATCATTTCCCAGTTGTCTCGCCCCTTGAATAAGCATAACCATGTGTATGTATTTTTCCTTCATGCACAACCAGTGGGAGGTTGTACATCCATACAAACATGGGCCATGTGCTATGATTGGTGTTCTGGTTGCCAAACGGACTCATGCCATCCCTACTAGCGCCAAGCACGATGTTCATTGGATCATTTGCGAAAAAATCAAATTCAGCATTTAATGCTCTCCACTGGCTAGCATCTGTGAGGTGTCTCAGCTTCGGATCATCTCCGTCATCTGTCTTCACCCTCTCCGCATGATAGCGCATAAACTTTGCATCCTTAGGATCTACGAAATACCGCTGTAGACACGGAGTGATCTGAAAGTACCATACAACTTTCTGTGGAGCTTTCTTTCCAGCCTTTTTATATCATGAAGCATTGCACTTTGGACATATGGTTTTTTCCGCATGCTCATTCCGATATATGATGCAATCATTGATGCATGTGTGATATCTAATGTGTGGCAGATCAAGAGGCCACATGATTTTGTTTGCCTCCTCGACACTAGTAGGACACAGGCTTCCCATGGGAAGAACCTTCTTTAGATACTTCTGTAGCTCATCCAGGCTTGCATCTGTCCATTTGTTTTTTGCCTTCGTCTTTAGAAGTTCTAGTGTGAAACTCAAGCAGGTGACCTCGGGATTGCAACCATCATACAAAGGAGTCATCGAGTCTACCTCCAGTTGTGCCAGTTTGGCCTCCTCTCTAGAAGCAGCTCCGTCGCTAGTCGTCTTCTTGCGAAGAAGGTCTCAAACATGCAGGTCCCGCATGGCGAACTTAGTAGCGACAAAGGTGGCGGCGTGTCCACGTCTTCTTCGCCTTGAACTGTCTCTTCGCCATGGTTGTTTCTGAGCCCGTCTTCCTCTTTGGGCACATAATTGGTCATCTCTTCGTCTGGTGGCCCCATATCGTTATTTCCTGCCCCGTCGATGTCCTCCTCCTCATCACCATCTTCACTTATCCAGTGAGTATGGCCATCCATGAAACCATGCATGAGCAGGTGCGCCTTGAATGTACCACCCTCAAATGGGTCGAGCCTGACTATCCCTTTGCATTTTCGACATGGACATACAACATCCGTCAGTCTTTTTTCATACATGTCGTCCACAGTGGATTGCCAGTATCTTTCCACCATCCTTCCATTGACCTTCATGATCACCTGTGCACGGAGAAAATATTATAACCATGTATATATGCATGCATGGATCAAATTCATACAAAAATTCAGCATGATCATCCCTTAAGATAGGACATATTGAGTTTGCCCGAAATTCGCCAAAACGGAACTGAATCGACATTTTCATCAAATACACAATGTAGGAAACTCAAATTATGCGACAGACAATTCGGTATATTCTCATATCACCCATATATATATATATATATAGTTTTGGTCCTATCTACACAAACACTTCTTTTTGCTCACCTATGGGTCGAGAGGGATATCGAGCACCTTTCTTCTTAATTATGTAGTAGCTCTATAGATATATAGCTCTAACTAGCTAGCTAGCTAGCTCGGGAGAGAGAGAGCTAGGGAGAGAGTGGGAGGAGAGGGAGAGAGGAGAAGAGGGAAGGCATTAATGGAAGGGGGTGGTCGAGGGTAAAGCAGAGGGCGAGGGAGGGCATTAATGGAGGGGGTGGTGGTGGAGGGCAAAG
>NC_041381.1:234685031-234691514 GCF_002162155.2 Triticum dicoccoides | reverse complement strand
GGGATGGGAATGGAGGGGTGTGGTGGAGGGGCAAAGAAGAGGGGGTGGTGGAAGGGCAAAGAAGAGAAGAAGGGAGGGCTCTAATGGAGGGGTGGTGGAGGGGGAGCATTGGAACAAGAAAGGTGCAAGGAAAGGGGGAGAAAGGAAGGGGGAGGGGAAGAAGAAAGGAGAGGAAGGAGGGGAAAGGTGGTAGGTGGTTGGCGACCATAGCAGTAGCGTGGGGCGCCAAAGCACGCTACTGCTATGATTGCCAGCCAAAATATCTACTGGTAAGTAAAACTAGCTGTAGCGCTTGTACAAAAACCACGCTACTAGTACAAGTTTACCCATAGAAGAAATAGCAGTAGCGCGTCTAGGTGCACAGGCTCTACAACTATTTTCTTAACAGTAGCGTTGGTTATGCTACAAACGCTGCTAATATTTTTTGGTCAGGTGGTGTGCTGTGGCAAACTTACCAGTAGCGTGCCCTCCAGAAACCCACGCTGCTGGTATGTTGTACCAGTAGCATGCTTCATAACAGACTATACTAGTGATTATTAGTAGCGTGGGGTCCAGAACACACGCTACTGGTAAACTTCTATGTATAAGCCTTTTGCTAGTAGTGGGGGCGCGGCTTGGGAAGGACCGCAAGTAGGATTCCGCCTACTAGGGGCCCCTCCTTGGCTGCTCCTCCCTCCCCCCACCTATATATATATATATATATATATATATGTGTGTGTGTGTGTGTGTGTGTGTGTGTGATAGGGGGCGCCACACATAATGATGACAATCTCTTAGCCTCGTGTGGCGCCCCCCTCCACACTTTTGTCCCTCGGTCATATTTTCCTAGTGCTTAGGCGAAGCCCTGCGGAGATAGCTTCACCACCACCATCACCACACTGTCGTGTTTCCGAAACTCATCCAGTACTTTGCCGTCTTGCTGGATCAAGATGGCGAGGATGTCACCGATCTAAACATGGAGGTGTCGTACGTTCGGAACTCGATCGGTTGGATCGCAAAGAAATTCGACTACATCAACCACGTTACTAAATGCTTCTGCTTACGGTCTATGAGGGTATGTAGACACACTCTCCCCTCTCATTTATATGCATCTCCATGGATATATCTTCCGTGTGCATAGAATTTTTTTTGTTTTCTATGCAACATTTCCCAACAGTGCCATCCGAGCCAGGTCTATGTGTAGATGATATGCACGAGTAGAACACAAAGAGTTGTGGGCGGTGATAGTCATACTGCTTACCACTATCTTATTTTGATTCGGTAGTATTGTGGGATGAAGCTGCCCAGACTAACCTTACATGTCCATGAACATGAGATCGGTTCCACCGAATGACTTGTAACTTGTTTTGCATAAAGGTGGCTGGCGGTTGTCTGTTTGTCCTACTTTACCTGAATCGAATTTGACTACGGCCGGTCCTTGAAGAAGGTTAAAACAGCAAACTTGATAAATCACCGTTGTGGTTTTTGCGTAGTTAAGAGCGGTTCTTGCTAGAAACTCATAGTAGCCACGTAAAACTTGCAACAACAAAGTAGAGGACGTCTAACTTGTTTTTGCAGGGCATGTTGTGATGTGATATGGTCAATACGTGATGTGATATACGTTTTTGTATGAGATGATCATGTTTTGTAATACCGACAACCGGCAGGAGCCTTAGGGTTGTCTCTTAATTATTGGATGAAATACAAGTGCCATGTAATTGATTTACTTTATCGCTATGCATTAGCAATTGTTGCAGAAGCAATAGTTGGCGAGACGACCCCGACACAATGATGGAGATAAAGGTGTCGAACAGGTGACGATGGAGATCATGACAATGCTTTGGAGATGGAAATCAAAATCACAAGATGATGATGGCCATATGTTGTCACATGTTTTGTGTGCATGTGATGTTTATCCTTTATGCATCTTATTTTTCTTAGAATGGCGGTAGCATTATGAGATGATCCCTTCACAACATTACAAGATAAAAGTGTTCTCCCCAGGTATGCACCATTCCGACTCGTGATGATCGGCTGTGATAGACTCTACGTTCAAATGGATGTAAGACAATTTTGCACATGTAGAATACTTGAGTTAAACTTCATGAGCCTAGCATGTACAAACATGGTCTCAAAACATTGGATACTGAAAGGTCGAACATGAGTCAGATAGTAGATATGATCAACATAGAGATGTTCACCATTGATGACTACCCCATCTCACGTGATGATCTGACATCGGTTAGTTGATTTGGATCATGTATCACTTACATAACATGAGGGATGTATATTTAAGTGGGAGTTCATTAGTATTTTGATTAATAGAAATTAATTTATCATGAACTTGTTCCAATAGTATTACATATCTATGTTGTAGATCAATGGCCCGAGCTACCGTTCCCATGAATTTTAATGTGTTCCTAGAGAAAGCTAAGTTGAAAGATGATGGTAGCAACTACACGGACTGGGTCCATAACTTGAGGATTATCCTCATTGCTGCACAGAAGAATTATGTCCTTGTTGCAATGCTAGGTGACAAGCCCGCTCCCGCTAATCTAGACGCTGTGAACATCAGGAAAGCGCGGTCTGATGACTACTCAATAGTTTAGTGTGCCATGCTTTACGGCTTAGAACTGGGACTTTAAGACGTTTTGAACGTCATGGATCATATGAGATGTTCCAAGAGTTGAAGTTAATATTTTAAGCAAATGCCCGGGTTGAGAGATATGATGTCTCCAACAAGTTCTATAGCTGCAAGATGGAGGAGAACAGTTCTGTTAGTGAACACATAGTCAAAATGTCTGGGTGTCATAACCACTTGACTCAGTTGGGAGTTGACCTTCCAGTTGATAGTGTTATTAACAGAGTTCTTCAATCACTGCCACCAAGCTACAAAGGCTTCGTGATGAACTATAATATGCAAGCGATGAATAAAATGATTCCTGAGCTCTTTGCAATGCTTAAGGCCGCGAAGGTATAAATCAAGAAGGAGCATCAAGTGTTGATGGTTAACAAGACCACTAGTTTCAAAAGGGCAAGGGAAAGAAATCGAACTTCAAGAATAATGGAAAGCAAGTTGTCACTCCCGAGAAGAAGCCCAAAGCTGGACCGAAGCCTGAAACTGGGTGCTTCTACTGCGAAGGGAATGGTCACTGGAAGAGGAACTGCCCCAAATACTTGGCGGATAAGAAGGATGGCAAAGTGAACAAAGGTATATTTGACATACATGTTATTGATCTGTACCTTACTAATGCTCGTAGTAGCGCTTAGGTATTTGATACTGGTTCGGTTGCTCGTATTCGTAACTTGAAACAGGAGCTGTGGAATAAATGAAGATTGGCTAAGGACGAGGTGACGATGCGCGTTGGGAATGGTTCCAAGGTCGATATGATCGCCATCGGCACGCTACCTGTACATCTACCTTCAGGATTAGTTTTAGACCTCAATAATTGTTATTTGGCCCGCGTTGAGCATGAAAATTATATCTGGATCTTGTTTATTGCGAGACGGTTATTCATTTAAATCGGACAATAATGGTTGTTCAATTCATATGAGCAATATCTTTTATCGTCATGTACCATGGATAAATGGTCTATTCTTATTGTATCTTGATCGAAGTGATACACATATTCATAATATTGATGCCAAAAGATCCAAAGTTGATAATGATAGTGCAACATACCAGTGGTGCTGCCGTTTAGGTCATATTGGTGTAAAGCACATGAAGAAACTCCATGCGGATGGACTTTTGGAATCACTTGATTATGAATCGTTTGATACTGTCGAACCATGCCTCATGGGCAAGTTGACTAAAACTCCGTTCTCCGGAACAATGGAGCAAGCTAATGACTTACTGGAAATAATACATACCAATGTATGGGGTCCGTTTAGTGTTGAGGCACGTGACGGGTATCGTTATTTTCTGACCTTCAAAGATGACTTGGGTAGGTATAGGTATATCTACTTAGTGAAACACAAGTCTAAAACATTTGAAAAGTTCAAAGAATTTCAGAGTAAAGTGGAGAATCATCGTAAAAAGAAAATAAAGTTTATATGATCTGATCGTGGAGGCAAATATTTGAGTTACGAATTTGGCCTTCATTTAAAATAATGTGGAATTGTTTCACAACTCACGCCACCTGGAACACCACAGTGTAATGGAGTGTCCGAAAGTCATAACCGTACTTTATTGGACATGGTGCGTTCTATGATGTCTCTTACTGATTTACCACTATCGTTTTGGGGTTATGCATTAGAGACAGCCGCATTCATATTAAATAGGGCACCGTCCAAATCCGTTGAGACAACACCGTATGAACTATGGTTTGGCAAGAAACCTAAGCTGTAGTTTCTTAAAGTTTGGAGTTGCGACACTTATGTCAAAAGGCTTGACCCTGATAAGCTCGAACCCAAATTGGAGAAGTGCGTCCTCATAGGATAACCTAAGCAAACAATTGCGAACACCTTCTACCACGGATCTGAAGGCAAGATCTTTGCTGCCAGGAATGGATCCTTTCTAGAGAAGGAGTTTCTCACAAAACAAGTGGGTGGGAGGAAAGTAGAACTTGATGAGGTAATTGTACCTTCTCTCGAATTGGAAAGTAGCACATCAGAGAAAATCATTCCCGTGATGGCTACACAAACTAGAGAGGAAGCTAATGGTGATGATCATGAAACTTAAGATCAAGTTACTACTGGACATCATAGGTCGTCCAAAGCATGTTCTGCACCAGAGTGGTACGGTAGTCCTGTCCTGGCAGTTATGTTAGTAGACCATGGCCCACCTACAAACTATGAAGAAGCTATGATGAGCCCATATTCTGATAAATGGTTTGAGGCCATGAAATCTGAGATAGGATGTGGGGACTGATGAAGCCATGCACCTAGGATAGGGTCATGGACCTGTTCAAGGTACCCTCCCCAAGGACATCTTTAGAAGAAACTGTCGTTCAGTCGACCTGGAAGGATTCCACTCGACGGACTCGAAGACACTCGACCATGAAGCCGTTCACTCGACCACCAGGAGATCTAGAGTCGCTCCGCACCCAAACGGTCTGTTATTAAGTAGTCTTTATGGTCGTGATAGCACTTTATGTAGGGCGTAACCAGTAATGCCCGGCCTTAATGTACTTTAAACCCTGCATAACTCAGGGGCGGAGGGGTCTAGCAGACTCTATATAAGCCACCCCCTCCTCAGTGTAAGGGGTTCGTACCTCTGTAACTCATACTCATATAATCCAGTCGACAGCCTCCGGGCTCTGAGACGTAGGGCTGTTACTTGTTCCGAGAAGGGCCCGAACTCATAAATCCATCGCGTATACAACTACTCCATAGCTAGGATCTTGCCTCTCCATACCTACCCCCCTATTCTACTGTCAGGTTTAGAACCACGACAGTTGGCGCCCACCGTGGGGCAGGTGTCTTAGGGACTTATTGGAGTAGTTCTGATTGTTCCGATCACCTTCATCATGGTTTCTGGCGGAGTTTTGGTTGAGGGCCGCGAGATCCGTCTCAGTGCACTCACGTTCATCGCCGACGACTCTGCTTGGCTCCAGGAGGCTCCACTCGACACCGACGCGCTCCCAGTTTGCGGGGCACCACACTTTCGCGCGTGTGTCCGTGGCTTCCTCCTGCGGCAACCGTCGACCCCATATCGGTCGACTCCTGTGTCGTCCTCCCTCCCCGTCTCCCGCCAGCGCAAGAGCTCCAGTCGGTCGAGACATCAGCAGTGGGTGAGGCACGCGGTGGCCCGCCAGTTGGCCACCCACAAGTCGTGGCGATCGAGCCCGACGAATCTCTGTAGGACCTGTTCGACTGGCTCCGTAGAGACTGCATCCGAGTGCGACAGCAGCGATCCAGCAGTGGAAGTCCTGATGGTCAATGGACACCACAGCCCTCCCAGCTTCCCTCGCACCGACGGGGGAGACGACGGAGGCAACCCAATGCAGGTCCACGAGGAGTATCAACCCAAGCCACTCACTTCCTTGCAAAGAGAAGATCTTTCCCGCCGGAACATGGATGCGCTGCATACTCCAATCATTGGAGAAACCCCCGAGGCTCGTGCCTTGGAGGATGCGCGGTTGGCCAACTTGGCTGAGCGCACTCGACTGGAGAACCTCCAGTGATCACTCGACGAGCGCGCGTGACAACGAGTTCCAGACTCCAGTCGATGTCAACTCTTTCCACCACCGACTCAGGTATATCAAACTCCGATTCAGAATTTAGCGGCTGCAGCCCGAATAGCAGAGTCGATTCAGCCCTCCCAGTCAGAGGCCGGCAGAGGCTTGATGCAGATCAGAGATTTGCTCCGGGAAGCAGGAGATCAGAATTTAGCTGTATCGCAGTCGCGAAACCGTATTCACAGCAGATCTGTCGCTGTGAATACAGTCTAGTCGGCCCATAGCCCGAGATCGCCCCCGAGACGTGAGGGACATGGAGGTCGGCGTGATCAGTATGATGACAGACTCGATCGCAATGATCGGCGTCGAGTTCCCACTCCCCCCC
>NC_041381.1:234657048-234684765 GCF_002162155.2 Triticum dicoccoides | reverse complement strand
CTCGACAGCAAGATGACAGACGTCAGCATAGTGTTGGGCGAAGGGTTCTAGTTGACCCCAGAGAACCAGGCTTTGATGCGAGATCCTTTATCGTGCAAGGTTTTGTCGACCGGAACAGAGCCCACCGAGAAGGCCATGACAGAGATGTGCCCACTAGCAGCAGAGTTCATGTCTCAGGGCCAGAGTGTTTTAGCAGGGCCATCAGGGCCGCGGTGATTCCTCCCAACTTCAGGCTGGCGACTGGAGTTAGTAAGTTCACTGGTGAGTCCAAGCCCGATACTTGGCTTGAAGACTACCGAGTGGCGGCCATGAAACACTTACCTCTCATGTTGGAGGGATCGGCCAATGCATGGTTGAATCAGTTGGCACCTAGCAGCATTTACACTTGGGAATATCTCGCCCAAGTGTTTGTCAGGACATTTGAAGGAACTTGCAAGCGACCAGCAGGGTTGACAGATCTGCAGGTTTGCGTGCAAAAGTCGAATGAGACCCTGAGGGATTACATCCAGAGGTGGATCACATTGCATCACATGGTGGAGAATGTATCTGATCACCAAGCAGTCTGTGCCTTCAAGGAAGGCGTTAAGAACAGGGAGTTAAGTTTGAAGTTCGGTCGGACCGGAGACATGACTCTGAGTCGAATGATGGAGATTGCCACCAAATATGCCAATGGTCAAGAAGAGGATCGGCTCTGGAGTGGCAAGTACAACCCAACTGCTCATGAAACCGGAGGAGGGAACTCCAGTCAGAAGAAGAAGCGGAAAGCCAGGCCAGCTGCTCCTGCAGAAGCATTGGTCGTGACTCAAGGCAAGTTTAAAGGGAAGCCCAAAGGATCTTGGAACCCCAAGAAGGTGAAGGACGAGGAAGGAAACGACGTGATGGATTTGCCATGCCACATCCACACGAAGAAAGACGAGGAGGGTAACTTCATTTACCCGAAACATACCACTCCCCAGTGCCGACTCTTAATCCAGTAGTTTCAGGGGAAACAACCCAAGGATAAGGAAAAGGAGTCGGACAAGGTTGAGGACAAAGAGGACAGTGATGGAGGATACCCCCATGTCAATTCCACCCTGATGATTTTTGCTGATGTTGAGAGCAAAAGTCGATTGAAAGTTAGAAAACCTGAGGTGAATATGGTTGCTCCGGCGACACCCAGTTATCTGAAATGGTCTCAGACCGCCATCACGTTCGACCAGTCTGATCATCCGACAGACATAGCCACCCCTGGGAGGCAAGCTTTGGTGGTCGACCCAGTCGTCGAAGGCACTCGACTGACTAAGGTTCGGATGGATGGTGGTAGCAGCCTGAATATATTGTATGCGGAGAAGCTGAAGGGAATGGGCATTCCGATGTCCATACTCAGTTCCAGCAAGATGAGTTTCCATGGAGTCATTCCTGGGAAGAAGGCTGTGTCACTCGGCCAAATTGCTCTTGATGTGGTTTTCGACGATTCAAAGCATTTCCACAAAGAAAAGTTAACATTTTAAGTTGTGGATTTCCAGAGTGCTTATCATGCTATTTTAGGCAGGCCAGCTTATGCACGATTCATGGCTCGACCATGTTACATGTACCTCAAATTGAAGATGCCTGGTCCCAAGGGTGTGATCACCATCACTAGCAATCGGAAAAAGGAAGAAGAGTCCTTTCAGAAGGGCTCAAAGATTGCCGATGCTCAGATAACAGTGGTGGAGCTGCAGGAATACCAGAAGAATGTAGATCCGAGTGATTCATTGCCGGCCAAGAAGCCCGCCAGATAGTTAGCGTTCCAGTCGTCTGCTGAGACGAAGCCCGTTCACATTCACCCGACCGACCCCAGTGCTGCTCCGACTCATATCTCCAGAACACTCGACTCTAAATAGGAATAAGCGCTCATACAGTTCCTCCGTGAGAACTGGGACATCTTCGCATGGAAGCCTGCTGAGATGCCAGGTGTTCCCAGGGGGCTGGCTGAGCATCGCCTACGAGTCGACTCAAAGGTGAAACCTGTCAAAGAACATCTTTGACGGTCCGCCGTCCAGAAGAGAAAGGCCATTGGCGAGGAGGTGGCTCGGCTCCTGGCAGCAGAGTTTATCCGAGAAATTTACCACTCCGAGTGGCTCGCCAATTTCGTCATGGTCCCCAAGAAGGACAAGTCACTTCGCATGTGCATTGATTTCAAACATACCAATCGGGCCTGACCAAAAGATCATTTTACTCTTCCCCGCATCGACCAAATAGTCGACTCGACTGCGGGATGTGAGCTCATGTATTTTTTAGACGCTTATTCCGGTTACCATCAGATCCGTCTATATGGGCCCGACGAGATCAAAACAGCTTTCATCACTCCATTCGGGTGCTTCTGCTATGTCACCATGCCATTCGGCCTCAAGAATGCCGGAGCCACATTCATGAGGATGATTCGGAAGTGTTTACTCACTCAAATCAGTTGGAACGTGGAAGCATACATGGATGATATTGTGGTCAAATCACGGAAGGGTACCGACCTGTTGACTGACCTTGCTGAAACATTTGCCAATCTCAGGAGGTATGCTATCAAGCTTAATCCATCAAAGTGCACATTCGGAGTTCCTGGCGGAAATTTACTCGGTTTTCTTGTTTCCGAACGAGGAATCAACGCCAACCCAGAAAAAGTTGGCACTATACTCCGAATGAAACGCCCCGTGCGTGTGCATGATGTCCAGAAGCTTACTGGATGCTTGGCCGCGTTAAGTCGATTCATCTCTCGCCTCGGTGAAACGGCATTGCCTCTTTAACGACTGATGAAGAAGTCAGACAAGTTCGAGTGGACTCCAGAAGCTGATGCAGCATTTGCAGAGCTAAAATCTCCGCTCTCCACCCAGCCAGTGTTTGCTGCTCCAATCAGCAAAGAGCCTTTGTTGCTTTACATTGCAGCCACAGGACAAGTCGTCAGTACAATACTTACGGTCGAGCGGGAAGAAGAAGGGAAAGCCTTGAAAGTTCAGCGCCAAGTATATTATCTTTCTGAAGTGTTGACCCCATCGAAGCAAAGATACCCTCATTATCAGAAGCTTCTATATGGGATTTACATTACCACAGAGAAGGTTTCTCATTATTTCTCTGATCATTCCATTACAGTCATCAGCGACGCACCATTGTCAGAGATGCACAACAGAGATGCAACTGGTCGAGTGGCAAAATGGGCGATTGAACTCCTTCCCCTTGATATCAAGTTTGAGGCAAAGAAAGCCATTAAGTCCCAAGCAGTAGCAGATTTCATCGCCGAGTGGATTGAACAACAACTACTGACTCAAGTTCACTCGGAGCACTGGACCATGTTCTTTGATGGTTCTAAGATGTTGAATGGTTCCGGTGCTGGGGTATTATTGGTTTCGCCCTGAGGAGATAAGCTCAGATATGTGCTCCAGATCCACTTTGATTCCTCCAACAATGAAGCAGAATATGAAGCACTTTTGTATGGGTTGCGCATGGCCATTTCACTCGGTGTCCGTCGCCTTATGGTTTATGGTGACTCAGATTTGGTGGTCAATCAGGTGATGAAGGAGTGGGACATCAGAAGCCCAACCATGACTGGTTACTGCAATGCAGTAAGAAAGCTTGAGAAGAAATTTGAAGGGTTAGAGCTCCATCATATACCCCGACTGAAGAATTAAGCGGCTGATGATTTAGCAACGATAGGTTCCAAGAGAGAAGCCATTCCCAGTAATGTATTTTTGGAACACATCCATACTCCATTAGTTCAAGAGGATCCTTTTACCGAAGAAGCTCCACAGCCAAGAAGTGTCACAGATCCGACTGAAGTTGAGGTTCCAGCGGTGGTCGACCTGATCATGGAAAATTTGGTCATCACTCCCGACTGGACAGAGCCGTACATCGTGTATATCCTAAGAAAAGAGCTCCCAGAGAACTAAGAAGAGGCTCGACAGATCGTCCGTCGATCCAAAGCCTTTACCGTGATAAAGGGACAATTGTACAGGGAAAGCGCGACTGGAGTCGGTCAGAAAAGTATAATGCCAGAAGAAGGTCGGATAATCCTTGACGATATCCACTCAGGGACCTGTGGCCATCATGCGTCCTCTCGGACCATTGAGGCTAAAGCATACCGAGCGGGAGTTTACTGGCCAAGAGCAAATGAAATGGCAAAGGAGATAGTCGACAAGTGTGAAGGATGTCAATTTTACTCCAATATGTCACACAAGCCCGCCTCAGCCTTGAAGACCATTCCACTCGTCTGGCCTTTCGCTATATGGGGATTGGATATGGTTGGACCACTGAGAACAGGCATAAGCGGCTTCACCCATGTGCTGGTGGCAGTCGACAAGTTCACTAAGTGGATTGAAGCTAAACCCATCAAGAATCTTGATGTCGGCAATCCTGTCAGCTTCATCAGACAGTTGATATTCAGATATGGAGTTCCACATAGCATCATCACTGATAATGGGTCAAACTTCGATTCCGAGGAATTCAGAGCCTTTTGCACATCTCAGGGAACATGAGTCGACTATGCTTCAGTCGCTCACACCTAGTCGAATGGACAGGCAGAACGAGCAAATGGTTTAATTCTCAAAGGGCTGAAACCCCGACTGATGCGCTATCTCAAGCACGCGGCTGGTGCATGGGTCGACGAACTTCCGTCAGTACTTTGGGGATTAAGGACCACACCTAATCGGTCGACTGGGAGAACTCTGTTCTTCTTGGTCTATGGAGCTGAAGCAGTCTTGCCGAGTGACCTGCTTCACAATGCACCCCGAGTCGAACTCTACACTGAAGATGAAGCAGAGCAAGCCTGATAGGACGCAGTCCACCTTCTAGAAGAAGAAAGAGAGATGGCCATGATCCGACCGACCATTTATCAGCAGGACTTACGTCGCTTCCATGCCAAAAACGTGAAGAGTCGAGCCTTCCAAGAAGGAGATTTGGTTCTCCGAGTGGATCAGCAGAAGCCACACAAGCTTGCTCCTACTTGGGAAGGTCCCTTCATCGTCACCAAAGTTCTCGACAACGGGGCGTACCGCCTTTACAATGTCGGTCACAAGATTGACGAGCCCCGAGCTTGGAACGTGGAGCTGTTCCGCCCCTTTTATACTTAAGTATTCACTCGGATGAGATGTAATAAAAGTACTTCTGTAGTTTATTTATCAAAGACAAGAGTGTTATAATTTTCCCAGTGATTGTTGTTACTTTTGTTTACATGAGCAGTCCCCCAGTGGGTGGCTTAGCTACGAACCCGTTTCGCCTAAGTTTGTAAAAAAAATCCTTGCCGAGTGGTGAGCCAGTCTCCCACTCGGGGGCTTAGTTGTGAATCCGTTTCGCCTAAGTACTTTCAAATCCTACTGAGTGGTGAGCCAGCCTCCCACTCGGGGGCTTAGCTGCAGTCCAAGTACTCGCCTAAGTATAACAAAACCCTGCCGAGTGGTGAGCCACCCTCCCACTCGGAGGCTTAGCTGCAATCCAAGTACTCACCTAAGTTTAACAAAATCCTGCCGAGTGGTGAGCCAGCCTCCCACTCGGGGGCTTAGTTGCAGCCCAGTGCTCGCCTAAGTACAAATGCAATGTGAGCACTGCAAGGAGGACGAGGTGCAGGTCGACTGCTACCTTCTCCTTCCGAGCTACGCCACAAATAGAATGTGCGCTCCGCAAGGAAGACGAGGTGCAGGTTAACTGCTACCTTCTCCTTACGAGTTACGCCACAAATACAATGTGCGCTCCGCAAGGAGGACGAGGTGCAGGTCGAATGCTACCTTCTCCTTCCGAGCTACGCCACAAATACAATATGCGCCCCGCAAGGAGGACGAGGTGCAGGTCGACTGTTACCTTCTCCTTCGGAGGTATGTCGCAAAAAATCCTACCGAGTGAAGAGCAAATCTCCCACTCGGGGGCTTAGCTGCAGCCCAGTGCTTGCCTAAGTTTTTGAAAATCCTACCGAGTGGAGAGCAAACCTCCCACTTGGCGGCTTAGCTTTAGCCCACTGCTCGCCTAAGTTTTTGAAAATCCTACCGGGTGGAGAGCAAACCTCCCACTTAGGGGCTTAGCTGCAACCCAGTGCTCGCCTAAGTTTTTGAAAATCCTACCGAGTGGAGAGCAAACCTCCCACTCGGGGGCTTAGCTCCAGCCTAGTGCTAGCCTATGTTTTTGAAAATCCTACCAAGTGGAGAGCAAACCTCCCACTCGGGGGCTTAGCTGCAGCCCAGTGCTCGCCTAAGTTTTTGAAAATCCTACCGAGTGGAGAGCAAACCTCCCACTTAGTGGCTTAGCTGCAGCCCATTGCTAGCCTAAGTATAAGATTCATTCCGCTCTGCAAGCATGACGAGGTGCAAGTCGACTGCTACCTTCCCCTTCAGAGCTCCGCCACAAATACAATGTGCACTCCATCCCGATCCGCAAGGACGCAAGTCGACTGCAATCTGTGCTTCATTCCTACCTGCAAGAGTGCATCACAAGCACTAGCATATATTCCGAGCGAAGAACAATGTTCGTTCGAAGACAAATGCAAACATATTCAATGGCAAACCCAAGTTCAGATAGCATCCTACGGATCCAGACATGCTCAGGCACCAAGCCTGTTAAAGTTACTGGTTACAAAAACAACTCGGCATTCCGAGGCAAATTTAAGGCATCAAGCATAGAAGTTTTTTACTCCTCCTGTGGAGCACTGGAAGGTGCGACAAACTCGTCCAGGTCGATTCCATCTGCAATCCGAGTGGCAGCAGCAATGAAGGTCTCCATGAAAGATCGGAAGTCATGCTTCTTGGTATTGGCCACCTTGAGAGACGCCAGCTTGTCCTCTCGCGCGTCTTTGTAGTGAACACAGACCAGAGACAGAGCAACATCAGCACCACACCTGGCAGAAGATTTCTTCCATTCTTGCACTCGACTTGGAACTTTATTCAGTCGAGTCATCAGAGACTCGAGGTCGTTCTGAAGTGTTTCCCCCGGCCAGAGTGTTGTGTCGATGCGCGATGTTGCAACCTTTAGTCTAGCAAGATAGTCGACCAAAACAGCAACACGAGACTCCAGTTGGAGCATGTTCATGGCGGCTTCATCCTTCACCAGATAGTTGATGGGATCCAGGCTTGTCTCCACTCGACCAGTTTCTTCCTCAAAGTTTTGGCAGAACTCTGTAGACACAACCCAAAGATAAGCCAGCAGTTTTGTGGTAAGTCCATAATTACAAGCCAGTCGGATACAAGGGATTACCTTCAAGCATGAGGAATAACTTATTGGCGAGCCCTCCCAGATAAACCTCTAGATCATTCTTCTTTCCCGCCAGTTCGCTAGCCTTGTCACTCAGGGCTATCTTGTCATTCTTCAGTCGACTGACCTCCTTGTTGGCCGCGTCGAGAGCAACTTTCAGATTGGTATTCTCCTCTTCAAGTTTGCTAGTTGAAGCCAGCTTTTCTTCTACGAGTTTCGTCTTGTCCGAAGCCGCTTTCTACGCCTCGGCGAGTTCAAGGTCCTTCTTCTTCAGAGCATCCTTCAGTTTATCTGCAAAATGACAGTGAGATCAGACTCGGGAATGGACAAGAAATAAGGGCAGTCGTCAAGGTTCTCACCAAACATACCTTTTGCCTCTTCCTTCGCCTTCGTGAAGTTCTCCTGGACAAGCTTCAGATCAAGTTCGAGCTGGATATGCTTGTTCTCCAACTCAGTATAACGAGCCACAAGCTCGCAAGATTTCTGCGAAAGATCAATTGCCAGACATAAAAAATAGGTCACTTCCGAGTGACTAAGAGAAAAATCATAGCATTTCTAAGACTACAGTCGAGTCAAAATATTCAACTATAGTCTCGGGGACTATACCTAGTGGGTGAAATCAGCATGCCCCCACTAGTTCTATCGGCTCGGGTCGATCAGTCGACCAAAAGATACAAAAAGGCAAACTGCCAGCTGTTAGCCACAGTTTCAAAAAAAGAAAAATGTTCTTCAGACCATGGTCGATTGCCAGCAGTCGACCACGGTCTCGGGGACTACACCCAGCGGGTTCACTCAGCGTGCCCCCACTAGTTCCATGATTCCATTCGACCAGATCGAGTGGAGAAAGTAAAGAGAAAAAGTTCAAGGTATAAAGACTATAGTCGACTGCCAGCAGTCCACCATAGTCTCGGGGACTACACCCAGTGGGTGCACTCAGTGTGCCCCCACCAATCCAGATATTCAATCGACACACCCAGTGGGTGTACAAATACTAAGATCTTTAGAAAGAAAAGTTTTCAGGTACCATATCCTAACAGAACAATCAGTGATCAACTAACCTGGACATTTCTCCGAAGGGCTGAACTTGCATCATAAGCCGCTTGGCTGGCGTTTCGAATCGCCTTCACCTGCTCCATCATGACCCCCGCCTGGCGTATAGCTTCTTTAGCAGCGCCTGCTTGGTCCTCTGGGACGTGGTGGGTGGAGAAAAGGGAAGGCGGATCAGCACTCGATGACAAAGGGCGAGCACTCGTCAGTGGCACAGCAAAGGACACGGTAATCCGAGTGACGTTGCCCCCCTCCGGAACCAGGGTCTCAGGTGCTGATACAACCTGAGCAGTCTTGCCAGCAGACGTCTTCCTGTTCCTCCTCTGCCTCAATGGCTCCTCATCGTCATCATCAGGGAGATCAATGATGATATTAGCTGGAGCTACAGAAATGACTCAAAGTTAAAAATTAAGATCATATCGACCGAAAGCAAAACTACAGAGATCATACGAGGGTTGGAAGTGATAGCATCCTCCATTTCTTGATCTTCATGTCTGGTTGAGGTCTCAGAAGTAGCAACACTGTGATTTCAGAAATCAGTCGGTCAGCGAACGAGTCGACGGAGAGTGTATCCATGTTAAACAAGAAAACACAAGTTATGCCATTACCCGGAAATAGTGGGAATCACCATCCTCATCTTCGGCAGGGCCTTCGTCGGTTTTGATGACGCCGCTCGGGGTTGCTTCGGCGCTTTCTCAGTCAGCGCCCGAGAGGTCGTCCGAGGACGTTTGGTCGACTGCCCAACAGGCACGGCCGCCTTGCCGCGCTCGACTGCAGGGTCATGGACGAGCTTGGATTGTCTTTCAGTACGGGGAGGCTCGACTTCCTCCTCCTCTTCCTCCTCCTCTTCCTCATCAGAGCCGACATCTTCTTCACCTTCCTTGCCATCGGATTCCCACTCCTCCTGACTTTCACCCCCACTCCCTTCCTCCTGTTCGATCTGTTCTTGCGCCCCGTTGGGCATCGAATACATCTCGTAGTGACCTGGAAGACAACAAACAAGACAAAAGTCAGTTGACCGAATTGTAGCAAAACGGAATGAAGGAAACAAGATTACGGTTGAAGGCAAGTGATTAGACCTTGTCTGGTTCGTACGACTGGTCGAGTGGCGGGATCCTCCTGGCTCCACGGGGGTTATCTTTGTTCCCTCTGATGGCAGTCATCCACCTTTCCAGTGTGGCATCGTCGACCTCCTCTGGGTGGACCTGAGTGGTGTCTTCGGTACCAGAGTACATCCACATCGGGTGGCCTCGATATTGACGTGGCTGAATGTGCCATCGAAGGAAAACCTCCAGAAGATCCATGCCAGTCACACCGTCGCGGATAAGCTGGACTACACGCTCTACCAACACCTTAACCTGAGCCTTCTCCTTCGGGACCACCTTCAGAGACGACGGCTTGTTCACTCGGTCCATGGAGAAAGGAGGGAGTCCAGTCGACCGCCCTGGCGTCGGCGGGTGTTGGCAGTAGAACCAGGTCGAGTGCCACCCTCGGACTGACTCGGGAAGGATCTTGGCTGGAAAAGCACTTTTACTCCTCATTTGAACCCCAAGACCCCCACACATCTGGATTACTTGGGTTTTCTCATCACTCTGACTAGCCTTTTTCACCGTCTGTAACTCATACTCATATAATCCAGTCGACCGCCTCCGGGCTCTGAGACGTAGGGCTGTTACTTCTTCCGAGAAGGGCCCGAACTCGTAAATCCCTCGCGTATACAACTACTCCATAGCTAGGATCTTGCCTCTCCATACCTACCCCCTATTCTACTGTCAGGTTTAGAACCACGACAGTGACCCCAACTCATAAGTCATGATCACCGAATGCACGTGTATAGTGATCCTAGAGATCAATGCTCACTGAACACACAGAAGCTGAATAACAAGAGTCTTACATCCATACATATCGTCTTACAAAAATTATGACCATTATGGTCAAGTCTTACATAGATAAAGCCACAAGGGCTGAATACCAAATAAACTTAAGCAGCGGAAATCTTCGTTGATAGGTAGAACCCATGCCATCTGCCTTAACCCTACAGGCATTCTGACTAGGAAGCGTCCTAGTTTGTGTGTTCATCACCAAAGAACTCTTCCTCGAACTCCTGCTCTTCCATGCCTGGTCAATTAAATAACCAATGGCAAGCCAATGAGTACTTTGAATTTACTCACAAGCAACCCATGATTTGGTTCAAAGTAACAATGCAATTGTACAACAAGTAAGCAACCTAGCTTCTAGTTGAGATGTCCTATCAACTTGCGAGATATGCATCAATGAACATGGGTAACCTTGAGAACAGGTTACAGATATCAACATAAATAGAGTTCGGTTCAATGCCATTTCATTCAACATGTCGAGTCACCACCTTGACACAAATAGTTCTCTTCCACACACACATGCACCGGTATTGTAAAATTTCTTGACATAGTTTAAGTAGCACCTCCCAACTGTCCATGACTGTGGACACGGCTATTCGAATAGTTTGACACTCTACAGAGGTTGCGCACTTTACCCACATGATCCGGGAAGCTTTCGTGTCATCCACGATCCCATAATACCTCGAGTACTCGGGGGAAGCACCCGATCATTACCTTTCCCTAGACGACACTAACATAGGGTCCACTCGTTGGTACACGACCCTCTTGTATAAGCAAAAGATCATGGGACTCTGCCCTTTTCACATTATCACACATACACGAAGGGACGAACGGTGTGTCTGGTGCCCTGTGGAAACAGTCATGGCCGCCTATCCAAGCACGACCCCATCCCGAGAGTGACCTCAAGTCACCCCCGTCACTAGTATGTGGGACCATGCTAGTATCAGTCTAAGTAATCAATAATGCCCCGTCCCATAAAGGGGTAGAGTGGTTGCACATGTTTGGTTGGGACGGTAATCACACATAATCTAATCCATCATTTTACACACACCAAAATCTCTCTTCGGTACACCACCTCTTCCTCAAGTGGTGACCTTAGTTCAACATCTCCCAAGGGCATTAGGGGCACCCAATGGGGTTTTTCGAAAAATGTATCCATGAAGAGTTCATGGTAGATATGCATCATTATGCATCAACTAGTCTCTTGACAATGCAATCATGAACAAGGTAAAGTCATGAGTAAGGGTATGCATCATGTGGTGGTTCACAACAAGTCTACCACCGTCATATTTCATCATCATGCAATCGAAAAAAGGGAACCGATGAACAAGAGGGGTGTCATGGTCAAAGGGCTGCTTGCCTTGATTGGCTTGTTCTTTGAGGTCTTCAAATCCTTCTCCTTCTTCTTCAGCAACTTCATCAAATACAGGATCTAATCGTCGCAAGAAAACAACGGAAAAATAAGACAATAATAAAAAAAGTCAAAGTGCTCAGAAAATTGTCAACTTATTTTTGTAAAATACTAGGAGGAAAACTAAGAAGGGGAAAATTCTTACTTTTGGATTTGGAGCTACAGGGACAGAGGAATGGGTTTTCAAACAGAGATTTTATTGTTCAAATTTGAATTTAAATTTGAATAGTGCGGAAAAGTGTAATGGATGTTTATGAAAGTTACACCAATAAATAGGTGGGATTATTCTAAGATTTTAGGAGTTGGAATTATTGCATTTGGATAAATATTTCATCATGTGGAATTTTTGGAAATGTGACAGAAAAGGAAAAGGAAAAAGGCCACTGTGCAACTGGGCTAGAACAGCAGCAGTGCACAGGTCCAGAGGCAATTCGGCCCAAGCGAGCCGAGCGGCGCGCGTGCGCCAGATTACAAACCTGACGGGCGGGGCCCAGCGTCAGAGAGAGAGAGAGCTGTGGCGAGGGAGAGGAGAGGATGACAGGTTGGCTCTAATGGAGGGGTGGTGGAGGGGAGCATTAGAACAAGAAAGGTGCAAGGAAAGGGGGTGAAAGGAAGGGGGAGAAAGAAGAAAGGGGAGGAAGGAGGGGAAAGGTGGTAGGTGGTTGGCGACCATAGCAGTAGCGCGGGGCGCCAAAGAATGCTACTGCTATGAGTGCCAGCCAAAATATCTACTGGTAAGTAAAACTAGCTATAGCGCTTGTACAAAAACCACGCTACTGGTACAAGTTTACCCATAGAAGAAATAGCAGTAGCGCGTCTAGGTGCACAGGCTCTACAACTATTTTCTTAACGGTAGAGTTGGTTAAGGTACAAACGCTGCTAATATTTTTTGGTCAGGTGGTGTGTTGTGGAAAACTTACCAGTAGCGTGCCCTCTAGAAACCCACACTACTGGTATGTTGTACCAGTAGCACGATTTATAACAGACGCTACTAGTAATTATCAGTAGCGTGGGGTCTAGAACACACGCTACTGGTAAACCTCTATGTATAAGCCTTTTTCCTAGTAGTGGGGGCGCGTCATGGGAATAGACCGTCTGTATATATATATATATATATATATATATATATATATATATATACAGACGGTCTATTCTGCTAATATTAGCAGAATAACTATTCTGCACACCACTTCCAGACTGCACGCTGAACGCAAGTGCACTGCAATGCTTCACGGGAGAACTGCTTCATTTTCCGGTTTTCCGCCCGCGCGTTCTATGTGGAATCGGGTGTCGCGGGATGATTCAGTTTGTGTCTGCATCTCATTTTAGCTTTATTCTTTCTGATTTACAGGAAAATATACTAGAGTGCTTGCAAATTGATGGATTTGGCGGATGAGCTTTCTCTGTTCATTCGTGTTCGCGTCAGATGCGATTTTTTTTGTGCTCGGATGTTGTTATTTAGTAGGAATTCTTTGATTGCGTTCATTTTAATCGGTCCGTTCACTCTATAATTCGTTAATTTTTAGGAGTTAGTTTTCAATTCTTGATATGTTGGTTGTGCGGGCGGGTGAGCTTCGTCCGCTCCTCTGTTCTTGTTGATTTTTTTGATTTTTGCCCGTCCACGCGTGTTTGAATATTGTAATTACTGTTGCTGTAGGATTGAATTCATTGTATTGCGGGTATGATTGTCATTTTTTGAATCGCATTTTTTAAATGAAAGGTGATGTTGTTCGTCAAGTTGCCATATCTTCCATGTAAATTTTTGCGGGTGTATTTTTTGATGGTTTAGTGGCTGTAGAATTTTTAGGCGAGTTATGGAAGTGCGAGTGAAATTGACACCTCTATCAGTCTATCACATTGTCTGTAGTTTTACTGCTTTAATTTTATTTGTTGTAGTCGCGACATACGTTGTAGTGCACTGCATTTTCTTTGGTAGTGTACTTCGTTGTAGTTTTATTATAGTGGTTATGGCTGTTTATGAGATTTCTCCTTTTCGTAAACTACATTCTGTGTTTACTACATTCTGTGTTGTAGATGACTGCATAATATGCATTTCTGTACTGCATTAGGAGTGTTGTCAATGTTCTATTCTGCTATTAGAAGAGATGGTCCATGATACGCTTGTGTTAGCTGAATAGTTATTATAAGAATTCTTTTGAACTGCATACTATGAGAATTGTTTTTGAGCATCATATGTTAACGCCAAAGTTTCGACCATTTGCATTTCCTTGTTACTGTTCGAAGGGCTGCCTTTTGTTATTATTAGTACCACACTATGTGTTCGAGAGAACTGCATTACTGCCAACAACAACTTTGTCTAAAAAGGATGATAAAATGACGTAGTTGAGGTTGCATACTTTAAATAGGCATTGTTCAATTTGTCTAATTGACATAATTTTAATAGCATACAGCATAAGCAAAGCATTAGAAATATTGGTTGCTTCATATTAGACAGCCTAGAGTGCAAATATTATAAACTTGATGGAGTCTTCTTCTTTGTAGAAAAAGACCATGGCCACTTCTCCGGCCTCAAAGCCATTGTGGGAGACAAAATCTTTCCAACCAGTAGTTATGTTGATGCAGTCTTCAGAGTCGATGTGGTAGTCAGCTTCCATGTCTCCATAGCCATTTTTGTGTTCTGTCTCCAAAGTAAGCTTCCCTGAACTTGGAGCATGAATTTTTATTGCGGATGGCAGTTTCTGCATATTGTAATGGGTGGATAAACAATTTATAAGTAAACAACAAATGTTTTTGTTTTATACTTAGTATAATTTGTTTATGTTTACTTAAATATTTACATACATATGATTGTATTTTGTAAAGTAGTTGCAATGTATGAACAAACTTATGTACGCAATTGACTCCTAGTTTTACTGTGATATATATTATACTGCAACATGTGTGCACTGCAATGTCAGTAACAATGTACTTCTCCAGCATGTTAATATAACTGCAACGCTTATCTACTGACCCTTTTTTGTACATATGTCGATACATGGTGTGGTACTGAAGAAAGATAGGTGGAAGCATCTAGTCTTAATAGCTAACAGATCTGAACAACAATACAAATTCTGTTTTGTATTTTTTGTTGATATTACTTAACAAATTGATTGAACTATATATTCAGATGTGTATTTGCAGTCTAGATTATGTCCAAAAATTGTGAGTGGAAATATACCCAACTTTCCTGTAGATCTGTGGTTGTGAGGCGATGAAGAAATGGCGCACGAAACCCCCTATTGGGTATCATCAGGCAGCCAAGCATGCTGCACCACTCGGTGTTGGTGAGCTGTAAGCCTTCTGCGTAGACGCATGTGTCCGCTACCGGCGCCATCCTTGCCAAGGACCCGCACTTGCAGTCCGTGGCGGGTTCAGTGGAATTCCAGAGAAGAGCTGTGGATGTGATGAACCCTAGATCTATGTTTTGAGGAAAATGAGGAATGGGGGGAGGAGTTGTGTTAGTTTGTAGCACGAATGGATAAGTTTTTATGCAACCAATCGAGCAATGGAAGTAATAAATGTTGTGGTTGGCGTTAGGTGGTGGATTGGGTCTGATTCAGTGAACACGAATGCATTCAAGAAGGAACAGTACTGCTTACTTGAGAATAGCGAACTGCATTGTCATATCACGACGAACTGCGAACGCGTGGTTGGGCCTGTGTTTGTGTATGGTATGTGGCATTTTTTTTTAAATTTTCAGTGGCCTCTTTTTTTTGGCCCCGTATTGGGCCCAGGTCGGCCTGTGAGCACACGGCTGGTTCCTGTTTCGCTGTGTGTGAGTCCTAATGTTTAGTCCCACCTCGCCCGCGGAAGGCGCGCCGGACCTGTTTATAAGCGTTGGCGAGGCATACTGGTCGAACTCCTCTGTATACTTATCTGGGCGCTTATACACGGCGCTCGCTGCTATATGCTCTATGACCTGTGGGCCCATGTGCAACCGGCCCCATGCACTGTGACTCAGAACGACTCGCCTTCTATGGGCGTAGACCTATTACGAGACTGGCTGGGGCCGGTGCCACCTGTGTGGTCAATTTGTTTTTCTTTCTATATTTCTGCCCTAAGTGTTTTTTTTCAATGTTGGAGTGTGCACTGCATTGATCAGTGTTCTGTACTGCATTGTATACGCACTGCATACTGCATGTACAGTTTTCATTTTTTTTGTTTCCGTCTTTTTGCTATCAGTTAATCTTTTTTCCCAATGTATGGGAGTTCACTGCTTTGTAAATCATACTTGTACTTCACTCATTATGGTTCTGTGTTGTACTTTCGTGTACTTCCATACTGTATTGAATTATTTTACCTGTTTTGCGTTTTTCTATTTGTGTTTTCGCTCTTATGTATTCCTTTTTTCAAATTTATGTTCGTGCACTACTTTGTTGGGTATGTTAAGACTTCATTCGACAAATTCAGTGTACTGCATTCGTGCGCAACTTGCACTGCATGCATCCTGTTTGCATTCTGTACGACAATTTCATCACCAGCAAGCTAAGTTGAACAGAAAGCAAACTAACATAATCTGAGTTCATCATTACAGGCGATTGTGCATGGCAAGCAAACTAGGTTCAGCACACAAGCAAACTAACGATACATAAGCAAACAACACAAAGCAAATTTGATGATAATTCTAAAAGAACGCTGGCATTCTTGGCTCCTGGCCGGCACCATCTTCTTCTTCACCAGTCAGGCTCTCCCCATCCCCAGCTGCTCCTGGCGCGCTTCTTGGGTGGCTCCTCCTTCTCCAGCATTGCACGGCGAAGGCCGTCCTGGGTGAGGGTGATGCGGTTCCATATCTCGTACGCTGCGTAGGCGTCCTTTGCCGCGTACTTGATGTGCCTCCTGGACAGAGGCAGGATGGCCCAGTGCTGGTGCTCGGCGTCGGTGATCTTCTTCTTCATGTTGTTGTAGTAGTCGTCGATGAGCACGCCGGAGACGTCTCCGAGGGAGTCCAACAGCTGGGTTGCGTTGGGCACCCTCCACTCCTTCTGGATGTCGACGAAGTTGGCGACCTCTAGTTTGACGCGCTCGAGCCTGGTTTTGTCGCCGTCGATGGAGAAGCCTGCAAAGGTGTACCTGGGGTCGGCGAGGAAGTTGTCGAAGACGGTGCGCCTTTCAGTGTCGCTCATTTGGAAGAGCAGCACCGGGTGATTCTTCCCGATGGAGAGCTGGCAGAGGGCGGGTTTCTGCGTCGCTTCAGGGTCGTTGTCGTACTCGAGATCAATGCCGATGATCTTGTGGCGCTGGAGGCTGAGGTGGCGCTCGTAGTGCGCGATGGTGATCGCCATCTGCTTCTTGTCGTTGGTGTGGATGACGTGCAACTTGGTGTTGCCGTGCGCCTCCGCGGCGTTGTCGCCCTTGTACTCGTCGGTGAACGTCATCGCCGGTGGTGGGAGCGCAATGGATACTTGTGTTGTTGTGGATGAGAAGGCCTTTGGCAGCGGTCTGAATTTAAGGGGAGGGTGCGGGGTGGGATGGCCTCGTCGGATGAACTCCATGATCGCGCTGATGATGCGGTTGTGCGGATCGTGGGTTGGTTTTGCATCTGTGATCGTGGGTTTGTGGCGATGGAACTGCTCCGATCGGGTGTATGTATGCGAACGTGGGTTTTTTTAAGGTGGGTTTTTTTTGATCAGCACATTTTTTTAACCATCACCTTTTTATATTCGAACGGGCATTTTGTCATGTTTTATAGATGTATACTGCGTGACAACATAACTACATTGCTTACAATTACGCACTGCGTCGCGTACAAATCAGAACTTCAACATTGTATACATCTGTGTACTTCATCGTTTTTTGCGTGTCTATGCTATATGCTTCGGCGATCTGCGTTGTGCACCGGAATGCACTGCATACTTCTACTGACCCGTACTGCATCTTGTTTTTGCCGGTACTTATTGCAGTCCCTGGCACGGGACGGATAGGAAATGGGAGGGGGGTGGCCCCCCCCCTCTTTTTTTTGAACTTTTTGTTTTTTCCTGGTCGGTTTTGTTGGGCCTGTGTTCAGGTATTTCAGAGACGCATGTACGTTGTCAATTTTTGGGTGCCTGGTGCCGGTATCATTTGGGTGATCAGTTTTTATTCTTTGTATGTTTTTTATGACGTGGAGTGCACTGCTTTTTGGTAAATCATCGGTGCAGTGCATTGATCATGGTTATGTACTAGGTGTGAACTTCATTCCTTACTGCATGTACAATTCTCATTTTTGATCCCGTGTTTTTACTTTTTTTGTAATTTTCGAATGTATGGGAGTGCACTGGTTAGCAAAATACGACTGTACTACATTGTTTATGATACTGTACTGCAAGTTCATGTACTTCCACACTGCGTTAATTTATTCCGCGTTTGCGTTTTTCTTCATTCCCGAAAAGAAATGCATAATGGCGTACTACATCCTGTATAGAAATGCACTGCATTTTTCCAGCAGTGCGTACTGCATTTGTTTTTTTTGCCTGTGGTTACTTCACTGTACGGGAGGTTAAAGGGGAGAGCGGAGGGGGGGCACATTTTTTTTGTGTGGCACTTAATTGAAGGTAGACTTTTTTTTTTCTGGATGTGTTTCCTTAACATGCGTTTTGTTTTTCACTTTAACATTTTTTACGAACTGTATGTATTTTATTTGTTGTTTTACCATTTTGAAATTTCATGATTCTTCACAGAGAACTGCATCATGTGTTTTTTTGTTGTTTTTTAGTAATATGTGCGTTTTGATGTAGACTGGTTTATTTTGTCCGGGCTGTTTTTGGGCCGGCCTGTTATTTGTGACGCTTTTTGTGAAACGCGGGCCTCTTGCGTGTTGTTTCCACGCTATTCCACCGCTCCGGTGTCAGAGAAAGAGACCGAGAACAATCCCCTCTCCTCTCTTGCAGTTTCTCCCGAGGCATCTCTCCCTCGAGCAAAACCGCCGTCCGCGCGCAGCAACCGCCGTCGCCCGAAGAACCGCCGCCCTCAAGAGGTCCTTATTCCTGCATTCGGCATCGCTGACCGCTCCGTGAGCCCTTGCCGCTGCGCTCCCGTAGCCCTTTCCCGTCCCCGCCCCCCTTCCCCCTTCCCGCCGCTGTCGCCGCATACTTTTCTTCGGTACGTTCCACTTGGCTCGGTGTTGATTGTCCCCTCGCCTTGTCTTTGTTATTCTTGTAGTTGTTGTAGCTCATTATTCTCGTGTAATTTTTCGTAGGCAGTCGATTTTATCTCGTTTTGAAGTCGTTAGTTGTGTGTAGCAATGCAGATCTAGGGTTTTGTGAGATTTTCGCTGATTTTGTTGCTTATGTCTGTCACTTCGTCCTTTGTGTTGCATGGAAACTCTATGTCTTCACTGAGCAGGCAGGGAGAAGGAGTTCAGGGTATGTGGAGTGCTTATTCCTTAGGCTTTGTTTATTTTGTTTGGTGTTTATCTAGTTTCCTAGTTCATCCTGCATATTGGGTTATGCTCTGTTAGTTGTCAGCGTTCGTTTGCATTATTTTGTCATGTGATGTTTTTGTAATTTCTTTTTTTTGTTTTTTTTTGAATCCAGCAGGTGATTGCAGTGCTCATAATGATACACCAATTGTCTCTCCTTGTCCCGGTGGTAAGGATCATGGTGTCGAGGGAGGACATCAAGTGAATTCGCCGATTGAATCTTATCCTATTAGTGTGACCCCTCCTTCTGGTATGTGATTAATTTGTTTATTTTTGTGTATGCTTTGTTTTATCTAGTTCGACATTTTTGTTGCGAACAACCGTGGATTTAGCATGTGCAGCACTGCATTTATTTTTGTATGTGAACTCCACTGTATGTATGTGTGAACTGCATTGTTGTTTTATTCATGTTTTTTGTGCAATGCATTATTTTTTATTTTGAGTTTATGGTTGGAGCACTACATTTATATGTATAACTGTACTGCATTTGTTCTTTTTGTGCAATTTTTAACGAGGATAGTCAAACTTATTTTGACGCAGTGTCTGTTTTCCATGCTGGGGCTCCTAGGTTTGAGGAGGTTACTCAATTGATTGACCATTATTTTGCAGAGGGTAATGTTGGTGTGAGCTTTGATCAGAGACGTCCTGTCTTGTCTGAAACACAGTCGCAGTCTGTTGATGGTACAGAGGAAGTTACACAGGATTGGATGGTCCCGGACAGGTTCGTCAATATGAGTTGAAGCAAAGCAAGAAGAAGTTGAGGTTTGAAATTGAGTCAACAGAGTTTGCTGAGAAGGAGAAGCAGAGGAGATCTGGAGATGGTGGCAATGGTGGTAAATTAGGCAAGATGAAGAAGAGGTTGAGTACTGTTGCTGAAGAAGGTGGTACACCTCGGCGGAGTCCACGTGTTGCTGGAATGAAGAAGAATCTTGGCAAGAGAACCGCTGAAGCTGGCGGAAGTGATGATCCTCAGCGCAAACGACTACATGTCACTGAAGGTCCCAATTCTGATGACGACGACTTTTTGCTTGCTGATTATGTGAAGGGTGTTCATCCTTCTAGACGCAAAGACTATGGTTCATCTAAGACTGTACCCAAGCGTTCCCATGATGATGTCGACGAAGATGTTGGTGGTGATTCTGGCGAGGAGGTGGATGCTACTCCAAAGGTTTGTTGAAGTGCACTACATTTGTTTCCTTCATTTTGTTATTATTTCTGTATTTTCTTTTTTTATGCCTAATCTTCTAATGTGGACTGCATTTCCCTTTACACAGAGGAAGAAGTCTAGTAAGAGCAATGCAACTGAAGATGATGGTGAGGGAGATGATTCTCGATTTAACAAGACCGTGCATTTGTCACTTCCCATTGTTTGCAAGGCTGCTTCTTTGTTGAAAGAGGCGCATTGCAGCCGTGTTAGGGATGCTGGATTTGGTGTTGTCTTTGATCTGACAGTAAAGAAAAATGTGTCGCGCATTCTTATGTGCTATTTGATGGGAGTGATTGACCCTGCCACTATGTTAATGGACTTTGGGAATGGCAGGGTTCTTCGAATCAATCATGATGCAGTTCATCACATTTTTGATTTACCTATGGGAAGTCACACTACACCCATGCCTGCTTCCAGCGGTCATGATGAATCGTTGACTGCCCTCAAGGATGAGCTTGGCTTTGACCGTTCAAAAAGTATAGGTGTCAAGGACTTGCTTGAGAAGTTGAAGGTATTGGTGGAGGAATATGATTATGTGAGTGTTGACCTTGCTGTGAAGGTGTTCTTCCTTATACTTTACCAGAATTTGCTGTGCCCGGGGCCTGCAGTTTGTTTGGGTAGAGTTGCTGCGATGGTAGAGAACATGGATTATGCGGCTATGGCTCAGATGGACTTTTGTCAGCTTGTTGTTGATGAGTTGCAGGCAGCTGTGGTTAGGTGGCAATCAGAAGGCAGCAAGCAGAATTGTGCAGAGGGTTGTGCCATTGTCCCCCTGATTACGTATCTCGACTGCTTGAAGCTTCGCAAATTTTCACTCATGCACACGTTGATGCCACGTGCGTCATAGCTGATGACCAAGGACCTGATGAAGTTGTACAATGAGGATGTGCTTGTGAAGGGAAAGATTTACTTGGAAAGTTACAAAATTGGGAAGCTGCCGATTAGTGCACCTGATTTTTTAATATCAATTTTTTTTAAAAAAAATGTGCAGCCATTATAAATGTGAACTATTCTAGTACTCACATGTGTACTTCTCTTTGCGTGTTCTCTTTTTTTGCAGTGGAAGGCGTCAGGTGATATTGTGTACAACCGTCCTGTTGCAGTTGTACACGGCAGCTCTGATGCGGGGCCTAGCACTCATGATAGGTTTTATGAGCCTATCTGTAGTCAGCTTCCTGGCTGTGATGATGAGGTGCCGCATACTCGTGGTTTCATGCCTCGATAGATGTTTGATAATACAAGCTCTTATAAACAGACATTTGTTGGCGGCAAAAAGCATGAGGAGATTGATGTGCTTCTTCTGAAGGTTTTGAAGCTTACTGAAGATTTGCCAACCTCTGGTGATAGGTTGAGGACAGTTGCTGGTTTTTTCCCTGTTGGCCATGGCCCACGAGATGAAGATATTGTTGCTGCTCACAATTTTGATTGTGGTGTGATCGAAAGCCTGAAGATTGCAGTGACAAATGTTTGTTCTTCGTATGCTCAATTGAGACATTCACAAGAAGAAAAATGCGGTCGGTATGAGAAGGATGCTGGGCATATTATGGATGAAATGATCCGTCAGGACGCTGGCGTTGGTGCTGATAATGTATGTTCTATGTTTTTTGTGGCTTTGGACCTCCTTTTTGTGTATTATGTTGACTCCTCCTCAATTTTTTTTTTGTTATAGGCTGGAGTGGAATCTTCTGGTGTCGATGGAACTAGAGACGATGGGGTTGGTCAGGTATAAATACTCCTGTCATGTCTGTTCTGCCATGCTTCCCTCTTTCTTTGAACTTACATTTGTTTGGTTCCCATATTTTTCTTGTGTACTTCTCTGTTGTGAAGTGTGTACTGCTTGTGCATGGTTGAAGTTTTTTCTTTTTTGGTCGGTACCATCTTATTTCACTTTTTTGGTTCGTTCTATGCCCGTAGACTGGTGTCGCTGCTCGTGATGTGCACAAAGAGACTTACGATGGCTCTGGGAAGGATGAGGTCTTGGGTGATGCAGCGTCCCCTCTTGATGTTGTAGCTGATAAGGTATAATTGTATTACTTGTTCTATTAGTGGGTTATAATCTAATTTGTTGTTGTCTGTTATAAACTTGATGTACGCTGTTATGTTCATCCATATGCATTTTCATTTGCGTATGTTAGCTGCAATAGTTTTACATGTATGATCTTCACTGTTTGACATAAGTGAACTGCAGTTCTTTTTGGCATGCGTGATCCATACTTATTTACATAAGTGACCTTCAGTAATTAACATAACTGAACTGCAGCATTTGTCAAGTGGAACTGCATTTCTTTTGTTTATGTATACGTGGGTTGCAGGTGTAGTTGTGTATGACACATGTGTGTTGGTGCTGTTTTGTGTATGTCGACTGTAGTTGTTATGTGTATGTTGCCAGCAGTCTTTTGACATAAGTGTGCTGTGTGTTGTTGTGTTAGTTATCCCCATGCTTATTTTTGTGTTACTGGGTGTTTTTTAAACTTTCCATAGGTTGGAGAACCAAACGTGGAAGTCCACGTTGATCTGAATCAGGGCAGTTGTGCTGTTGATGGCTGTGCCAGTGTTGATGCTTCTGTATCGGTTGCCGTTGAGTGTGCAGATCCTTCTGTAGCTCAAGGATCTCATGATCCTGTTCCGACCAGTCGGCATGAAGATTCTGATGTTGGCATTGAAAAGCCACTGGAGAATGTTGCCCCTACTGCTAGTGTTGTTTCTTCCCCTGTGTCTCTGGTGTCCAATGATGTTCCAGAAGTATTGATAGTGGAGCCTCATGTAGTTGAAGTATCTAAGGAAGCTGTTGTTGACCAGACTGTTGTAAATTGAGAGAATGCTGATGTTGCTGCAGAAGGAAAGTCCGGTGAGGTTGTGGTGGATTCGTCGCAACCTATGCAAGAAAATATTTTGCTCAGTTCTGAAGAACAGCAGCCTGAAGACTCTGCCACTAAAGGCAAGAGTTTTTTTTAAATGGTGCAGTTTGATGTTTTTCTCATTCATGTTGTTTAATTACTATGGTATCTGTATTAGATGTTAAGTGATAAGTGAAACTTTGATCTTTTGTCTATGATTTTCAAAATAGCTAGCATAATTCCCTTATCTTAATATTTAAACTTCATTGTTTGGATAAGTGAACTTCATTTTTTTATTGCAGATGATGAACTCCCTGTTGTGACACCATCGAGCATTGATCCAGCTCTTCTGAAAAGATACAATGAGTTGTACGCTGCTGTTACAAGGGCTCGGAAGGACAAGAAGAAGAAGTATGGTTTTTTAGAAATTGTTTTGTTCATATGTATTATCTAATTTTTGTATTTACCCGTTTTTATTTGTTGTTATTTTTATAGTATCTTATGTTTGAGTTTTTCATGAAAAAATCAGGGACATGATTGCTTTTAAAACTGAGATGGGTGATATTAGCATTGGCGAAGTTGGTCAATCCTTTTGGGATAAAGGGATGCTCACTACAAGGCTTGTAGATCTTGGGGTTTTTTGCTAGTAGATAAGTTTAAGAGATCTCCGACAATGGTTGTCCCATACCATATTTGCGTAAGAATACAGAAATTTTTGTTTTATTTTTTTCATTTTCTTTTCTGATTTTGTGCGACGACTTGTTTTTCTTATTTGATTTTTGGTTTTGATTTGGTAGACAAATATTTGGAATGGTGGTACTGTAGGCAGGAGTGTTAAATTGATGTTCTCTACAAAAGCCGAGGAGCGTGTTGATAAAAAGGATATGGTGAGAGACTTTTTAATGTGTATTTTGCCTGTTTTGTTTTTATAGTGTTCTGTTTTTTCTTGTTATAATAATTTTATTTATTTTTTCATGTTTCCAACAGGTCCTTTTTGCAACTTTTGATCCGCCAGATACGAGGGATGGTGTTGTTCATTATTGTGTAGTTGCATTAAATGTGAAAGAAAGGCGGTTTGAATTTCTTGACTCGCTCAACAAACCTGGCAGCCCTGATGCGGTCAGGGTTTTTAGGAGGATGGTTAAAAATATCAAGCGTGCATGGAAAGAAGGTAGCTTGAGTTCTGATGAGCCGCTAAATCCTCCCACACTTGATGGATTTGTGTTGAAACATGTCATTGTCCCAATGCAGCCAAATGGGTGCGTTCTTTACAGCCCTTCTGTGTCATACCGTTCAAGTTTTTTTTCACTTAATTTTTGTGAAACTGATGTTTTTTATTCTTTTTATTGCAGGCATGATTGTGGATTCTATATGTTTCAATTCTTGCAGACATGGGATGGTGTTCGAGTTGCTAAGTTTGGGGTGGAGCACATTGGCTACATCAGAAAGGCCATGCTCTATAGCTGGCTAACATCGAGGAAGTGTTGCCTTGATTTAACATCACTTCTAATTTTTGCAGATAAAGGTTGTTTTATTGAACTTCTTCATCCTGACTTTATTTTATTTTTGACTACTGCTTGGTTCCGCTTCTTTATGGGCAAGTGGGCTGCATTGTTATTTTTATATGTGGGCTGCATTGTTGTATACAAGTGCGGGCTGCATTGCTGTAGAGAAGTGGGCTGCATTGTTATTTTATATGTGGGCTGCATTGCTTTTATACAAGTGTGAGCTGCATTGATGTAGATAAGTGGGCTGCATTGTTATTTTATATGTGGGCTGCATTGCTTTTATACAAGTGTGTGCTGCATTGATGTAGATAAGTGGGCTGCATTGTTATTTATATGTGGGCTGCATTACTGTAGATATGTGGGCTACATTGATGTATACAACAGTGGGCTGCATTCTATTTTTTTCTCTATACATGTTTTTAGGTTCTTGTGTTTTGTACTGAGTGCTTCCATGTTTTTTCTGCATGTTTTTAGGTTTTGATTGGGGGCTTCATGAAGGCTGTATGTCATTGTTTGAGTCCCAGGGTTCTAATGTGGTTATGCAGGATTGCGTCATTGAAATCTCTCCAGATAATTCTGGATTGAACACAAATGTGGCGTCTGGACCTGATGGTGGAAGTGTCTCTCGACCTAGCTCTCCACATGATGTATATGATGTTGATGATGATGATTTTGTTACACCGTGTGCACATGTAACTAGGACTAGGAGTGCAGCAATTAATCGTCCTCATTTGGATGAGGTTGAAGTATTTTCGAACAAGAGGGCAGGTGAGAGGGCTTTTAAGTTGAGATGCTCTATAGAGAAATTGAAGCCTTCGAGGTTCAGATATATGGATGAGGCGATTAAAATAAAGGATCTTGTTCTCAGCAAAGATTTTGTAACCAAACACCGCGAGTAAGTTTTTTATGTGATGCGTGTGCCCTTTCATCCTTTTTGTGTGTTTTGATTTTAGTTCTAATTTTATTGATCCCATATGTGTATGTTTACTGAAGGAACGCATTCTTTATGGTGCATGGTCCTTTTGGTGATGATGTCGATACTTACAATTTCGACTATATCTATGATACATTTGGCAAAGGAGCTTTAATGGATTCGTAAATCATGGATTTTGTTATCAAGTACTGGAAGCAAGACCCTGAATTGGGTTTACCTTATCAATCCGGTGAACGTTTGCTACTTTCACCTTTATTTATCACGGTAAACGTTTGCTGTCATTCTGTCCTACTGCACTGGCTTTTTCATGTCCATGCCTGCTTGCATTGTTTATTCTTTTTTTTCATGTCCTTTTTTTGTTCTTTTTTGTGTACAGTACGTTCTTCAAATGGAAACCTCTGTGGCGAGAGATAATGACGGAAATCCTGTGTTGCCAGTTGTGCATAGCTCGCTTGTTTTAGAAGATGCAGTTAATCAGTTCAAATTTTTTGTGAACGACGGCGCAAACCCGTTGGATGCAAAACTGGTAAATTCATTGTTTTTTGTCATTTATTCTTCCTGGTTTGTTGCATTTCTTTTTATAGTTATTTTTGGAACAGTGGTCCTGGTGGTACGCGTCGAAAGAACTATTGATTTCATTTTTTTATGCGAACAGATTATGATGCCACGATTCAAGGATGGTCATTATTCCTTATACACGATGAACCAGCATCGCCAGACCCTTGATATCCATGACAGTAGGAAGTACACTGGCCATCCTGATGTCACAACAAGGTGGCGCAGGACTGACTACCACGCAGATTGCATTGAAGTGGTATGTTATTTTTTCTTTGCCAACCGCAAAGCTTTCTTTGTGTTTCTCCCATTGTATTTTTTCATAAACTGCAATGGTTTATGTAGTGAACTTCAACATATGCGCGACAGAACTGCATTTTTCTCATGTGCACTTAAAAGAGGGATTGTTTAGATGTTTGAGAGCAACTTTTTTTTGGGTTCGTTTGAATATCAACTTTTTGATCCGTGATGTGTGTTATTCTTACCTTGTGCTTCTTTTTTTTCTTTTTTTTTGCCAGATGAGGAGGATGACTCAGCTGCTGAAGGCGATTTATGGTGAAAAAATGTATAAATCAAAGAACCTTCCTGACTGGGTTAAATTGGCAGAGAAGCCATCTTACCCGGTCGTGCCAGCGCAGGGAGCAAATGAGTGTGGGATCTATGTTCTGAGGATGGCGTAGTTGTATGACAACCTTTTTGTTCTTTATGACAACCTTTTTTTAATCACTTGTTTGCATTTGTTTTCTTTTTTTCAGCCTGCTGCTAAAGATTGGAAGGCGGAGTACATGTTCCAACTGATGTTCAATCCTTTGAACATGTTGTGTTATGAAGACATGCCTCTTGAGTTACGTGAACTGATTGCGGACCTCGGGCTCACTTCCCTGTCGCAACCGCGGACGCAGTCGCAGACGCAGTAACAGTCATTTGGGGCACTGTTTTTCTACTGGGTGCAAAAGGCCGTGCGTGGACAATAGCTAGGTTTTGATGTTGTGTTTGTGTGTGCTGACTATGTATGAAAAAGACTTTTTTGTCGTTGTGTTTTCTTCTTGTTCGTTTATGCGGCAGTGCATGTGGATGAATTTGTATATGTATGTGTATTTTTATATCAATAACTGATACAATATATATAAGTGTATAATTTTATTTTTTGTTGACTACCACGGTCTATGCGAACTGGCATTTTGTCACGCTTATATGTATGATATGTGTTTGATGAACTGTATCGCATTTGATGCCGAACTTCTTTGTCCAATATAAGAGAACTGCACTTTTTTGGCATTCAAGCAAAGTGATGCACGTGTGTGCATGCCGAAACTGCATTGCTTTATGACACCGAACTGCTTTTTTTTGTCAGAACAAAAAACACATTACTTTTTGCCTATACTTGCGGTTTGTAGTTGGTTTTTTATTTGTTTGTATGTTAAGGTACATGGTGGGTGGGGGGTCCCCCCCAAATTTTTTTAGTTGTCTATATTTTTTTGTATTGTTCTTGTACGCACTGCGTGCGTTAGCGCGAGGCTGAGCAGGGGGTGGGGAGGGGAGGTCGTGACCCCCCCTCCACATCCCCCTGCGAGGCCGAGCCTGGAACGAGCCGGAGCAGGCGGCGACGCGGCTTGCCGCGGCGCCGCATGCGTAGGCAAGTCCATCATACCCCGTCGCCCCCTGTCTATCTTAGTGTGTGGGGGGTGGTGGTTTTGCGCGCGTCCCCTTTGATGGAAAAAACAGAATGTCCGCACTGCGCCTGTCAACCAAGCGCACTACATGCGTTA
>NC_041381.1:234571443-234656560 GCF_002162155.2 Triticum dicoccoides | reverse complement strand
TGCGTGCGTTAGCGCGAGGCCGAGCAGGGGGTGGGGAGGGGGGTCATGACCCCCCCTCCACATCCCTCCTGCGAGGCCGAGCCTGGAACGAGCCGGAGCAGGCGGCAACGCGGCTTGCCGCGGCACCGCATGCGTAGGCGAGTCCGTCATACCCCGTCGCCCCCTGTCTATCTTAGGGTGTGTGGGGGGGGTGGTGGTTTTGCGCGCATCCCCTTTGATGGAAAAAACAGAATATCCGCACTGCGCCTGTCAACCAAGCGCACTGCGTGCGTAAGCGCAAGGCCGAGCAGGGGGTGGGGCTCTTGTCGTTCTTCATTTATGTGTTGGGGCCCTTGACATTTGTACTGCTTTCACCAACGTTGAGTAGTGCACTTCGTGTACCAAGTGTTTGTGATGGGGCCCTTGTCGTCGTTCTTCATTTATGCATGTACTGCACTTCACGGATACACTTGTTGAACTGCCTTATGTTGGTTCTATGAACTGTATTGACGTTTGTTTAGAAATGTGCATGGATTATATTTTTTTAGATATATCAATATTAATTTTTATTTTTATATAATTACTATTTTTTGTGGACTGTTATGTTTTGTATGTGCATACTATGTTTTGGTGTCACTCATTAAAATTTTCAAAGTTGTGTATATACTTGTTCTAATGCAAACTAATTTCTGCGAAAGCAATTGATCACAAGCAAACGTACATTGTTTTTATAAAAGAAATATTCGATATGAAGCAACGGACATTATCAAAATCTTGCATACATGAAACAAAGAACACCACAACGCTTAAAGTAAAGTGAGACTAAGCACAGCTCTGATTTTTTCTAGTTGCTGTATTGGATTACAGTCTTGTTCTTCTTCTTCTTTTCTTCTTTGTCTCTTTTTGCCCTGTCTAGTCCCATTATGACATCGTAGATGATTCTCCATGACTCATATGTTGTGAATGCATCTATTGCTGCATACTTGATAAGCTTGTTTGGCAGCGGGCAAAATCCACACAGAGTATGATCCTCCTTGCGGTTAATTTTTTTCTTCATGTCATTGTAGTGAATGTCTATCATCCTGCCAGCAACATCAGCCAAAGAGTCAAACTTGTTTTTATTGTATGGGTCTCTCCATTCAACCTGAATATCAATGTAGTTGTTGGAGTTGATCTCCAGACCATATACCTTCAGCTTGCTTTTGTCTCCTTCAATAGCGAATCCGATGAAGGTGTACTCATCATTCATCAGGAATTTGTCTAGTTCCATTGGCCTGCAATATATTTGTATAGAGTGAATATATTTTATTTCTTTAGAACTAGCAATGTTTTTTTTTGTGTTTTTCTGAAACTGAACTGCAATATGGATATCTGAATCTGTTGCATTGAGCAGTTGCTAATACTTTGTTCAGCATAACTATTAAATCTGATAATAGATTGCATAAGCAATGCATGTTTTGTGTATGCTTGTATTCCTGAACCTAATTTCATACATGTTTTGTATGGTAATGTTGCAGTGAAGAAACTATAATTAAACTGCGTGTATTGCTAGATAATATCATTCAAGAATTGAACACATGAGTGACATACATGGAGCCAGATCAAAACTGTCAATAAATTCATATGCCACGCTTTTTCAAGAATGAGAACCAAAGGTTAAATAATATGGCAATTGCAGTGAAGAAAATTTAAAATCAATATTGGCAAGCAACAGTTATTCTTACCTGTCTTTAGCTGCAGATATGTGGTAGACAAGGCATTCTTTTTCTACGCATAGCTGTAGTACCGCTGCACGCTGTGGCTTCTCGTAGTGTGTGTACTCGACATCAACGCCGACTAGTTTGACGAGCATTCCGCCGAGCTTCCTCCTGAACGTGGACAGCATCTTGTCCACGTCTTTGCCCTTGCTTGTGCAAAGGACGTGGAGCTTCTGATTGCCGTGGAGGTGGACGTCGTGGAGCTCCCTGCTGTACTTGCGGCACTGCTTGCACAGAGGTGCATCCACCATGATTCTCGTGTGTTCTATGGTGTTTGTTATAGAGAGAGAGGTTAGTGAAAGGAAGAGCGGAGAAGAAGATGCAATTGGGTTTTTTGGGGGGAAGAAGCAGTTGTGTTTTCTCCTCTGCTCTCCTTGACAAGACGTGGGAGAGGTGGAGCAGGGCGATAGCGTGGTGGGGCTCTGTTTTAAGTTTACGTGGCAACTGCCGGGAGGTTCTGCTATGAGGAGGCTCTTGCTAGTGCGTTGGAAATCCGGAACGTCGTCGCCTCTTTTTTCGTGATTAAATCAATGTATTGACGCAACTGTCAGAAAATGTGATGATTGTGTTTTCGGTCAATTGTCCAAGTCAGTGCACTTCTTTTCTACCAGAAACGAACTGCTCAGGTCCACGTAGTGTACTACAGTTTGATTCACACAGATGTACTTTTTTTCTTCTCTTGATGGTGTTCTTTCTTTTCTTTTCTTGATCTTTGTGGTAATACACCGTTTGTGTGGATGGAGGGTAATGTGGCTAGGGGTTGTCGGAGTGTTTTGGTTAAGTAACAGGGCTGCATTCTTTTTTCAGCCATACTGCATTGCAGAGAGAAGATAACTGCAATTCGGAAAAAAATAGTTTGTGCTTCCACGTGGAGAACTGTGTTGTTGTACGTAGCTGACTGCATCTGTACGTTGACATTGGGCTTCCTGCGTTTTATTTGTTAATATTGTTACAGTGCCGACGCACATTTTATTTTGTTTGTTGTTATTCATTTAAGAAATGTTTGTCATTTTTTCTTTTTAATGTTTTATTTTTGAACGTATTGTTTTTTCTTAGTGGGCTTTGTTAGCCCTGTGTTCTGGTAGTGAAGACGCAATTGGGCCCAGGTCGGCCTGTGAGCTCACGGCTGGTTCCTGTTTCGCCGTGTGTGAGTCCTAATGTTTAGTCCCACCTGTTTATAAGCGTTGGCGAGGCATACTGGTCGAACTCCTCCGCATACTTATCTGGGCGCTTATACACGACGCTCGCTGCTATATGCTCTATGACCTGTGGGCCCATGTGCAACCGGCCCCATGCACTGTGACTCAGAACGACTCGCCTTCTGTGGGCGTAGACCTATTACGAGACTGGCTGGGGCCGGTGCCACCTGGGTGTTCAATTTTTTTTTCTTTTTATATTTCTGCCTTGCGTGTTTTTTTTCAATGTTGGAGTGTGCACTGCATTGATCAGTGTTCTGTACTGCATTGTATACGCACTGCGTACTGCATGTACAGTTTTCAGTTTTTTTTGTTTCCGTCTTTTTGCTATCAGTTAATCTTTTTCCCAATGTATGGGAGTTCACTGCTTTGTAAATCATACCTGTACTTCACTCATTATGGTTCTGTGCTGTACTTTCGTGTACTTCCATACTGTATTGAATTATTTTACGTGTTTTGCGTTTTTCTATTTGTGTTTTTGCTCTTATGTATTCCTTTTTTCAAATTTATGTTCGTGCACTGCTTTGTTGGGTATGTTAAGACTTCATTCGAAAAATTCAGTGAACTGCATTCGTGCGCAACTTGCACTGCATGCATCCTGTTTGCATTCTGTACGACAATTTCATCACCAGCAAGCTAAGTTGAACAGAAAGCAAACTAACATAATCTGAGTTCATCATTACAGGCGATTGTGCATGGCAAGCAAACTAGGTTCAGCACACAAGCAAACTAACGATACATAAGCAAACAACACAAAGCAAATTTGATGATAATTCTAAAAGAACGCTGGCATTCTTGGCTCCTGGCCGGCACCATCTTCTTCTTCACCAGTCAGGCTCTCCCCATCCCCAGCTGCTCCTGGCGCGCTTCTTGGGTGGCTCCTTCTTCTCCAGCTTTGCACGGCAAAGGCCGTCCTGGGTGAGGGTGATGCGGTTCCATATCTCGTACGCTGCGTAGGCGTCCTTTGCCGCGTACTCGATGTGCCTCCTGGACAGAGGCAGGATGGCCCAACACTGGTGCTCAGCATCGATGATCTTCTTCTTCATGTTGTTTTAGTAGTCGTCGATGAGCACGCCGGAGACGTCTCCGAGGGAGTCCAACGGCTTGGGTGCATTGGGCATCCTCCACTCCTTCTGGATGTTGACGAAGTTGGCGACCTCCAGTTTGATGCGCTCGAGCCTGGTTTTGTCGCCATCGATGGAGAAACCTGCAAAGGTGTACCTGGGGTCGGCGGGGAAGTTGTCGAAGACGGTGCACCTTTCAGTGTCGCTCATTTGGAAGAGCAGCACCGGGTGATTCTTGCCGATGGAGGGCTGGCAGAGGGCGGGTTTCTGCGTCGCTTCAGGGTCGTTGTCGTACTCGAGATCAATGCCGACGATCTTGTGGCGCTGGAGGCTGAGGTGGCGCTCGTACTGCACGAGGGTTATCGCAATCTGCTTCTTGTCGTTGGTGTGGATGACGTGCAACTTGGTGTTGCCGTGCGCCTCCACGGCGTTGTCGCCCTTGTACTCGTCGGTGAACGTCATCACCGGTGGTGGGAGCGCAATGGATACTTGTGTTGTTGTGGATGAGAAGGCCTTTGGCAGCTGTCTGAATTTAAGGGGAGGGCGCGGGGTGGGATGGCCTCGTCGGATGAACTGCACGATCGTGTTGATGATGCGGTTGTGCGGATCGTGAGTTGGTTTTGCATCTGTGATCGTAGGTTTGTGGCGATGGAACTGCTCCGATCGGGTGTATGTATGTGAACGTGGGTTTTTTTTAAGGTGGTTTTTTTTATCAACACATTTTTTTAACCATCACCTTTTTATATTCGAACGGGCATTTTGTCATGTTTTATAGATGTATACTGCATGACAACATAACTACATTGCTTACAATTACGCACTGCGTCGCGTACAAATCAGAACTCAACATTGTATACATGTGCGTACTTCACTATTTTTGAGTTTATTTATTCATGTAGGGGTAATCGGGAACTAGATTGCCATACCGCACCGCATCGTGTAACGTAGTGCACTTTATTGTTTACAGCTACGTACGGCATCTTGTTTTTGCTTGTACCTGCTGCAATCGCTGGTACGGGAGGGGTAGGGAAAGGGGGTGGGGGGCCCATTTTTTCTAACTTATTGTTTTTTCTTAGTCGGCCTTGTTGGGCCTTTGTTCGGCTAGTTTAGATACATACTTGGGTCCAAGTCGGCCTGTGAGCACGGCTTTGTTCCCGTTTCGCTGTGTGTGCGTCCTAATGTTTAGTCCCACCTCACCCGCGGAAGGCACGCCCGACCTGTTTATAAGCGCTGGCGAGGCATACTGGTCGAACTCCTACGTATACTTATCTGGGTGCTTATACACGGCGCTCGTAGCTATATGCTCTATGACCTGTGGGCCCACGTGCAACTGGCCCCATGCACTGTGGCTCAGAACGACTCCCCTTCTGTGGGTGCAGACCTATTACGAGACTGGCTGGGGCCGGTAGCACCTAGGTGGTCAATTCTTTTAGTAAATCATGCGTGCACTGCATTAATTTAGTTTCAGTACTTCATTTGCACGCATACCGTACTGCACATTTTCTGGGCTACATTTTTGTGCACTGCATTGGTATCATTTTTCTTTATTGTTTTTCCTCTTTCATATCCTTTTTTCTTAGTGTACGGGTGTGCACTGCATTCGTCATAGTTCTGTGCTGCAGGTGTACACATCTTGCACTGCGTGCATTCTTCTTTGTGCCAAAAAGCACGTACTGCACTTCATGCACACATATAGTGAACTACCTGGTACGAATTTGGAGAACTACACACATAAAATGGTCCGTGGATTATAATTTCTCAGAGTATTATTTTTTAATGATCTGTGGTTTTGTTCGTGGGAATTTCTGCAGTCAAAGTACACCTTCTTTTTCTGTTCCTCTTTCTATGGTAACATAAGCTTTCATTGATTGTTCTTTATTCTTTGGAACATAATTTCCATTAAGTCCCCTTTAATTTTCAGTTTTGACATTTTTGCATTCCTCTTATATAAATGAAGGCTAACTTATACCCTTTGTTTGCATTTCATTTTTCTCCTCTAGCCGCAAGTTCTCTCCTTTCTCTAGGTTTTTGTTGCGATGGCTCCAGGCTCCTGTGCGTATCTCTTCTGCTGTGGCCATGGTTGTGGTGTGCCGAGGTACTGCAATTGTTTAGCTTGCTCGCAGGCCCGTCGTGCTCTTCGTGGTGGGAAGGTATTGTGCCGAACTGGGCGAGCCGAGCAGCTTGCACATGGTACAGTATTCACAGAAGGATTGGATATGGGCCAGATCAACGTATCTGCGCTCTATTCTGCGCTGCTTCACCGTGGCCTTGGCTGCACGAGTCCTTTTGTCCATCAGCTTACGCCGACAGATGTGGAGACTCACTACAAGATGGTATGTTTCGTTAGATATGATTTTTTTTCTTAGTGTTTTTTTTGTAGTATTTTAGGAACACACTTTTTTCTTTGTGTTTTTTGAAGCGTACTGCAATGTGTTCTTATTTTCTTGTTATTTTTTCTCGTGTGCATGTAGCTTATCTTTTAGTTTACAGGTTAGAATATGTGAACTGCTTATATATTAGCTGAGCACTTCATATTTCTACATTTTTTCCAATTTTGTATGGTGTGTACTACATGTAGCTAGTCTATAGCACTGCATGATTGTCGAAGAGAACTGCATATTTGTAAGTTCCACACTACATATTGAAAACGTTATATATGTACTACTTGTTGGACTATTGTGCACTTCATCTATCTCTGTTCAAAACATGAGAATTGTACTGCTAGTTTCGTTCTCAAACAGTTTTATTATTTTTTACAGAAAATTCCTCAGCGAGCTGTTAGGTATGTGCGGCTCAAGAAGAAAGGAATTCTTGAAGTTGTTCTTGGTAATGGATATCTTAAACCAACCAAGTACAGTGTAAGCGTTGACGGGCGGCTGTGTCTGCACAAAGGGTGGAAGGAATTTGTCGTTGATAGCGGCCTGAAGTCTGAGCAAGTTGTTGTCCTCAACTTCTTTGAACTCAAGGATCGTACTGTTAGAATCACGTTTGACGTGATTGGCTAAGGTTATGAGGTTGATTTGTAATAAGTACTTCTGCGTGTTGAACGCTTTCATCTTTGTGATGTGTTTTGTAATAAGCACTTTTGTGATCTGAACCGCTTCAATTATTATCCAACGGTAAATTTGTGTTTGCATGGTTACAGTATGTGAACTGCTTATATGTCAGCGAGCATTACATGTTTCCACATTTTTTCCCAATTTGCATTGTGTGTACTACACGTAGTTAGTCTATAGTACTGCATGATAGTTCGAAACGTACTGCATTTTTGCAAGTTCCATACAACATATTGAAATGCATTTGATATGTACTACTTGTTGGACTGCAGCGAGCTAACATCATTTTTTACATGGTTTTTGAATCAAAATGTGTCAATGTTTTACTCAAGACTGCTATATATATATGGTATACTCTATATACCATTTTCTTCTTCATGGTTTACACAAAATTTAAACTGATACATAAGTCATAGAGTTAAGCAAATTGCTATGCATACGATTAATTTATTGTTTGTTCATCTATTTGGTCGTTAGCCTGCTGCTTCTGCGCGGTGACTGGAGCGTGTCTAATGTTGCACTTTCTTTTGTTTTCCATGGCAGTGTTGCTGGTTCTTGTCTCTGCACCTTTGTGTTTGTAGCCCCTCACGTGCTGGTTGTTGGCTGCTTTCATTTTTCAGCAATGTGGACTGCATCCTTCTTTGCTCCCCACGTGCTGGTTGATGGCTGCTTTGGTTTTTCAGCGATGTGGACTGCATCCTTCTTTGCTCCCCGCGCACTGGTTTATGGCTGCTTTGGTTTTTCAGCGATGTGGACCGCATCCTTCTTTGCTCCCCGCGTGCTGGTTGTTGGCTACTTTCGTTTTTCAGCGATGTGGACTGCATCCTTCTTTGCTCCCCGCGTGCTGGTTGATGGTGGTTTTCATTTTCCAGTGTTGTAAACTGCATCCTTCTTTGATCCCCGCGCGCTGGTTGAAGCATTTCCTCGTGGTGGTCTTGTTGATATTGTTTCTTCATGTTCTTCGTCCTCTTCACTCTCTTCAGTCTCTTCACTCTCTTCTTCCTCTTCATCATCTTCATCATCTGTTTCTTCATAAGCCACTCTTTCTTCAGTTTCTTCACGTTCTTCGTCCTCTTCACTCTCTTCTTCTTCCTCCTCTTCTCCATCTGCTTCTTCATAAGCCATTTCTTCTTCAGTTGTGTCGTCATATTCTTCTTTGATCTCACCTTCTTCGTCGTCCTCATTTTCTGATCTTTTTCTTTTTCTTTTGAGGCAGGTTCTTGAATTGTGTCTCTTCCTCTTTTTGCAGATGCTACAACGTCTCGGTTTCGTCCATTTCTTAGTGTTGTGAGTGGAATTTCTATTTTGTTGTGCATCTCCATGTCCTTGTTTTTCTTGTTCATTTCTTTTTTTACACGTCCTGGAATTGTGGCCGCTGACTTCATTACATGTTCTGCACATTCTTACTCCTAGTGGGCAACCATCACTGTCCAGCTCAGGCTGTGGCTTACTGTTTTTGTCATCTTTTTTCTCCTTGCATGCCACCTTTTTCTGGTTTGCGTCTCCCCCTTTCTTTCTTCCTCTTGTGTTTGAAACAGGAGGCGGAAGAATTGTTTCTTTTTTGATAGCACCAGTTCCAATGTGTTCAGTTTTTTCTTCTTGCTCGGCTTTATTGTCATGTTGGTATTTCTCTGCTTGCTTTAGTTTTGCTTCTTCTTCTTCTTCTTCGTTGAGCACGTCAACTTCCTCTATCAGTGCTCTCATACCAGACAACGCTCTGTGGCACCCAGCGTCTGACCTTGTCGCTCTGTTTGCAAGGTCCATTGTTGTTTCTGTCAGCAACTTTCTACGGCAAAAAAGCGAGGTTCCATCTGGTGCTCTTTGTTCGTAGTCTCTTCTGTCAAACGTTGCGTCTGATCTTCCGTTACGGGTGTATCTCTTCATGATGTACACCTCAGGAATGTTGAGTACTCTCAAATGAGAAAGCATGCATAAGACATGGACGCAGAAGAGGCCTGCAGACAAACACATTTTTTTTGTGTTCTGTAAGTGAACTGCATGAAATTAGTAAACATGTATTTTTTTCATTATTTTTTTCATTTTTTGAAGAAGTGAACTTCATTTGGTTTCGTGAATTACACATGCATATGTACTTTTAAATTTCAGTAAGTTAGCTTTCGTGCATGACTATGAGAATCTAGAATTTTTTTTTGCTAGGAGTCTCACCTGTGTGTGTCCAGAGTTTGCACTCACATTCGTAGACACCTTTCTCTTTATCGGCGACCACTTGGAAATTATGCTTGCCCAGTCAAATGCATCCGATCTGTTGTAGTGGTGTACTAGATACTTTGTCGGGTTCTCAGGGCACCGTTCTGCTCTGAATGCAGTGCTACGGTAGAGTGCTTCTTTGAAATCTGCAAACACTGCTCTTGTATACACTTTTGATAGCTGAACTTCGAAGCCAAACTTTGTTGTTGTTTTTACCTCTGACTGCATGATCACAAATGCAGTGTTACGATCCAGAGAAATGAAAAAATTGTTTGTTTTTTATTAATATTTTAAGCAGTTTTTGATTGACATTTTGTTTACCTCATTTGCTACTGTCTCTGCGTGCTCGACGGCCTTCCTGGTCTGAATGTACTTGTCCACCTACTGAGCAAACAGATGGAGATCTTGCTTCTCCCTGACAAATTTTTTCTTCAATATGCGGTTCATGCTCTCGCTTCTCTGTGTGAAAGTCATCCGAGCACAGAAAATTTCCTTGTGGTAAGCTGAGATCCACTCGTGCATGTCATCCCACAGTGAATTCATCAGTTCGTCGTCTTGCAAGTTGTACCTCTGAATGAGGTTCTTCCATGCTCGTTCAAATTCTGACGGCATTAGTGGGTGGTTCAGCACTGCATTGAGTTCGTCCTTGAGCTTCTCGTGCGCCTTATACAGCAAGGCGAGGTGGTCCTTGTAATTCTTCATGATATGCCACCGACACAGCTTATGCAGAGTTTGTGGGAGGATAGTTTTTAATGCTGCCTTTATCGAAGAACACTGGTCTGAGAAGAGACAAACAGTGTTTTTTTATTAAGTTGTTTGTGTGTTTGCAAGATAGATGGAAGAAATATAAGTGCACAAAACAAAACAAAACGTAAGTATGCATGTGTTTTTTTATTTTTTGTACCTGTGAGCATGCAGATTGGCGGCTTGTTGTTCATACAGCTCAGAAAGGTTTTGAAAACCCACTCAAATGATGGTATTGTTTCATCTCGCATGAGTGCAACAGCAAATATGGTGCTATGTAGATGATGGTCACCCCCACAAACACTCCCAGAGGCATGTGGAATTTGTTAGTTTTATAAGTCGTGTCAAATGTAACACAGTCTCCAAAATCTTCATACGATCCTCTGCAACTTGCGTTCGCCCAAAAGACGTTTTTTACACGGTTATCTGCATCAACGTCATCATCATAGAAGAACTCTGGGTTTATATTTTGCATTTTCTCGAAGAAATTCAGAAGTTTCTTGACATCATCTTCAGACTCTTCTCTGGCAAACTTCTATTTCCTGCATGTTCATAGACAATTCAAACTTATCTCACCAAACAGGGAATAACTACAGACAAAATGCTCAAGAGATATGCTCTGTTACATGCTTCCCTGTTTACCCAGTCACGGCTAGTATGTCCCATATACTGTAGACCACCGGACATACGCGACAGCGTCGACATCATCTAAGCATGTGTGTGGTTGTCCAGTTGCATGTCTTTCACTAGCTGGTCTATCAAAGGATCGTATTTTTTGTGCGATCGCATGTGTAGAAGCATCCCGGGGCTTTCCAGTATCTTGTGATTGTGGTTGAGTTGAACCATTTCTATCACAAATTTGTCATCCTTCCTTTTTTTAGCTCTGATCTTTGCATTGCAGCCAATCCTTTTTGATGTCTTCTGATGTACCTGGTGATAATCTGACACAGCCTGCTTGTGGACCCCTTCTCTTGAGCAGACAATGTAGGCATTTGTCCTGTGTTGTGCCCTCTTGCGTATACCAAACCCTGCACATCTTGCATAATTGTTGTAAAAGTCCCATGCCTTTTCGTACGTGGTGAACTTCATTCCAGCAGCAGGTACGAGGTTGAGCGTCATGTTTTTATCCTGCATTAATTGAAATGCTATATGAGAAAATTTGTTCTATTCTGTTTTTTGAATACGATGAGTGCATACGAGTTTAATAAAGCATTTGCAATGTTCCTAGCCAAAGCTCACAAGAAATATCAGTGTGCACTGCAATGTTATCTGTATGGACTGTAACTATTTTTTTTTCAGACCATAAACTTACATGTGTGTAGAGTCGAAAGCCTGATGGTGTTTGCAGCTCGCCGGGTTGTATTGGACATGGCGGGGTTATAGCAGATGTGTGTAGTTGAGGATCTCGCGGTGGTAACAGTAAGGAGGATTTGTACCTGCTGTTTAGTTTTGACCGAGGCACCGTTGGTGGTCGCAGCGTCGAAGTTGATGCAGCAGGTCTGGTTGGAGCTATGTTTTCGGTGCAGCAGGTGGATGCTGAGCTCTGTTTTGGGGTGCGGTAGGTGGATGTGGTGGTAATCCAGTGTTGTGACGATGTCTCGGTGGATTGGTTTTAAAATTTTGGAGCAGTGGCACATCATCATAGACATAATCATCATCTGCTGCAACATCGTGTTCATCTGCGTCATCATTATCTATTCGGACATGCTATCCAAACATAGTGAACTCGTGCTTATACTCTGGGTTGAGAACTGTTATCGGCTCATCTTCATCGTCATCGTCTTCATCATCACGTTGGTGAGTGCCTTCCCAGACGAATGTGACATCATCGTCATCTTCAACTACATCTTCTTCCTGGGAAAAATCTTCTTGTGGAGAGTACTGCACCCTGTTTGTCGTCGTGAAGAATCCATGAGGAATCTCAGGGGTAACCCAGCCAGTATCTCTGTCACAAGAATATCCACTCTTCTGAAAGTTGTTGTTCTCAGTGCTGTCAATTATGCGTGGCATTTTGTATCTGTTGAACGTCATCTCCTGCACACAAAATGACCGAGCTGCATTGTCGGGTTAAATGAACTGAATCATCCGAACTGCAATGTGTTCAAAATGGTACTGCCGAAGCAATGCACGGTGACTGCATCACCCCTCAAGGTGAACTGAAGCAACCGCACTGCATCGTTATACGTAATGAACCTATACAAGCGTACTGCATTTTCCCCCACAACGAACTGAAGCAACCGCACTGCATATGTTTTGTACTGCATAATCACGCGCTTTACTGCTTGTACTGATTTGTCTATGATAACTACACTGAGATGGTTTAGGAAGTGTACTGCTTACCTCGTGATGCAGTGATTTCTTGCGTTTACAGGAGGAAGTTCCCTTCTCGTCCTCCTGCAAAACTTTCACATTCGCCCGTGCAGTCCACTTGCCCTTCAGAAGTTCATGCGCGGTCTGGACGTTACTCAATGTGAACGGGGAAGGAGGATTTTCTCTGAAGGTTGCTGCAAACTTATTCCAAGAAGCTATAGTGGATGAAGCAACCTTGCGCACACTCCTCCTTGCTCGAATTGGTTTGATGTCGAGGCAGCACCAATCCACATCTGATGAATTACAGCTAATTGCAGGCCCTGAGGAGTTCGGTGGCGGCGCTACCGAGCTTCTGCCGTGGAAGAAGGCCGATAGGCTGGTGTTGCTCGGTGCCTGCCGCGGAAGAAGGCCGGGAGGGGAGGGGCGGCGTCACTGCCGGCCGCTGCCGCGGAAGAAGGCCCGGAGGGGAGGGGCGGCGTCGCTCCCAGGCCGCCGCCGCGGGAGAAAGCGGGGAGGGGAGGGTCGGCATCTCTCCCAGGCCGCCGCCGCGGAAGAAGGCCGGGAGGGGAGGGGCGGCGGCTAGCCCAGGCCGCTGCCGCGGTAGAAGGTCGGGAGGGGAGGGGCGGCGGCGTGATCTGTTGGTGGTGTGCAGAATAAGGTGTTTTGGTGTGCAGAATAAGGTCTTAAGGGGTGTTATCATAATAGACCCACCCTATATATATATATGTATGTATCTGTGTGTGTGTTTGTGCGATAGGGGCGCCACACATAACGATGACAATCTCTTAGCCATGTGTGGCGCCCCCGTCCACAGTTTTGTCCCTCGGTCATATTTTCCTAGTTCTTAGGCGAAGCCCTGCGAAGATAGCTTCACCACCACCATAACCACGATGTCATGCTGCCGGAACTCATCCAGTACTTTGTCGTCTTGCTGGATCAAGAAGGCGAGGATGTCACCGAGCTAAACATGGAGGTGCCATATGTTCGGTACTCGATTGGTTGGATTGCGAAGAAATTAGACTACATCAACCACGTTACTAAATGCTTCCGCTTACGGTCTACGAGGGTATGTAGACACACTCTTCCCTCTCGTTTATATGCATCTCCATGGATAGATCTTGCGTGTGCGTAGAATTTTTTGTGTTTTCTATGCAACGTTTCCGAACAGTGGCATCCGAGCCAGGTCTATGTGTAGATGATATGCATGAGTAGAACACAAAGAGTTGTGGGCGGTGATAGTCATACTGCTTACCACCATCTTATTTTGATTCGGCAGTATTGTGGGATGAAGTGGCCTAGACTAAGCTTACATGTCCATGCACATGAGACCGGTTCCACTGAATGACATGTAACTTGTTTTGAATAAAGCTGGCTGGCTGTTGTTTGTTTCTCCTACTTTACATGAATTTAATTTGACTACGACCGGTCCTTGAAGAAGGTTAAAACAGCAAACTTGATAAATCACCGTTGTGGTTTTTCGTAGTTAAGAGCGGTTCTTGCTAGAAACTCATAGTAGCGACGTAAAACTTCCAACAACAAAGTAGAGGGCGTCTAACTTGTTTTTGAAGGGCATGTTGTGATGTGATATGGTCAAGACGTGATGTGATATACTATTTTGTATGAGATGATCATGTTTTGTAATATCGACAACCGGCAGGAGCCTTAGGGTTGTCTCTTAACTATTGTATGAAATACAAGCGCCATGTAATAGATTTATTTTATCGCTATGCGTTAGCAATAGTTGCAGAAGCAATAGTTGGCGAGACGACCCCGACACAATGATGGAGATCAAGGTGTCGAGCCGGTGACGATGGAGATCATGACGATGCTTTGGAGATGGAGATCAAAAGCACAAGATGATGATGGCCATATGTTGCCACATGTTTTGTGTGCATGTGATGTTTATCCTTTATGCATCTTCTTTTGCTTAGAATGGCGGTAGCATTATGAGATGATCCCTTCACAAAATTACAAGATAAAAGTGTTCTCCCCAGGTATGCACCGTTTCGAAGCACCTCGTGATGATCGGCTGTCATAGAATCTATGTTCAAATACAATGGATGTATGAGAATTTTGCACATGTAGAATACTTGAGTTAAACTTGACGAGCCTAGCATGTACAAACATGGTCTTGGAACATTGGAGACTGAAAGGTCGAACATGAGTCATATAGTAGATATGATCAACATAGAGATGTTCACCATTGATGACTACCCCATCTCACGTGATGATCTGACATGGGTTAGTTGATTTGGATCATGTGTCACTTAGATAACATGAGGGATGTATATTTAAGTGGGAGTTCATTAGTAATTTGATTAATTGAACTTAATTTATCATGAACTTAGTCTAATAGTATTACATATCTATGTTGTAGATCAATGGCCCGAGCTACCATTCCCATGAATTTTAATGTGTTCCTAGAGAAAGCTAAGTTGAAAGATGATGGTAGAAACTACACAGACTGGGTCCATAACTTGAGGATTATCCTCATTGCTGCAAAGAAGAATTATGTCCTTGTTGCAATGCTAGGTGACAAGCCCGCTCCCGCTAATCTAGACGCTGTGAACATCAGGCAAACGCGGTCTGATGACTACTCAATAGTTTAGTGTGCCATGCTTTACGGCTTAGAACTTGGACTTCAAAGACGTTTTGAACGTCATGGATCATATGAGATGTTCCAAGAGTTGAATTTAATATTTTAAGAAAATGCCCGGGTTGAGAGATATGAAGTCTCCAACAAGTTCTATAGCTGCAAGATGGAGGAGAACAGTTATGTTAGTGAACACATACTCAAAATGTTTGGGTATCATAACCACTTGACTTAGTTGAGAGTTGATCTTCTAGTTGATAGTGTTATTGACAGAGTTCTTTAGTCACTGCCACCAAGCTACAAAGGCTTCGTGATGAAATATAATATGCAAGCGATGAATAAAATGATTCCTGAGCTCTTCGCAATGGTTAAGGCCGCGGAGGTAGAAATCAAGAAGGAGCATCAAGTGTTGATGGTTAACAAGACCACTAGTTTCAATCGGGCAAAGGAAAGAAATCGAACTTCAAGAAGAAGGGCAAGCAAGTTGTCACTCCCAAGAAGAAGCCCAAAGATGGACCGAAGCCTAAAACTGGGTGCTTCTACTGTGAAGGGAATGGTCACTGGAAGAGGAACTGCCCCGAATACTTGGCGGATAAGAAGGATGGCAAAGTGAACAAAGGTATATTTGACATACATGTTATTGATGTGTACCTTACTAATGCTCGTACTAGCGCCTAGGTATTTGATACTGGTTCGGTTGCTCGTATTCGTAACTTGAAACAGGAGATGCGAAAAAATTGAAGATTGGCTAAGGAGGAGGTGACGATGCCCGTCGGGAGTGGTTCCAAGGTTGATGTTATCGCCGTCGGCATGCTACCTTTACATCTACCTTCAGGATTAGTGTTAGACCTCAATTATTGTTATTTGGCCCGCGTTGAGCATGAACATTATATCTAGATCTTGTTTATTGTGAGACGATTATTCATTTAAATTGGACAATAATGGTTGTTCAATTTATATGAGCAATATCTTTTATCGTCATGCACCATTCCTAAATGGTCTATCCTTGTTGAATCTCGATCGAAGTGATACACATATTCATAATATTGATGCCAAAAGATCCAAAGTTGATAATGATAGTGCAACATACTTGTGGCACTGCCGTTTAGATCATATTGATGTAAAGCGCATGAAGAAACTCCATGCGGATGGACTTCTGGAATCACTTGATTATGAATCGTTTGATACTTGCGAACCATGCCTCATGGGCAAGATGACTAAAACTCCGTTCTCCGGAAAAATGGAGTGAGCTAATGACTTACTGGAAATAATACATACCAATGTATGGGATCCATTTAGTGTTGAGGCACGCGGCGGGTATCGTTATTTTCTGGCCTTCAAAGATGATTTGAGTGGCTATAGGTATATTTACTTAATGAAACACAAGTCTAAAACATTTGAAAAGTTCAAAGAATTTTAGAGTAAAGCAGTGAACCATCATGACAAGAAAATAAAGTTTATATGATCTGATCATGGAGGCAAATATTTGAGTTACGAGTTTGGCCTTCATTTAAAATAATGTGCAATTGTTTCACAACTCACGCCACCTGGAACACCACATCCTAATGGTGTGTCCGAAAGTCATAACCGTACTTTATTGGATATGGTGCGTTCTATGATGTCTCTTACTGATTTACCACTATCGTTTTGGGGTTATGCATTAGAGACATCCACATTCACGTTAAATAGGCACCGTCCAAATCCGTTGAGACAACATCGGATGAACTATGGTTTGGCAAGAAACCTAAGTTGTAGTTTCCTAAACTTTGGACTTGCGACACTTATGTTAATAGGCTTGAGCCTGATAAGCTTGAACCCAAATCGGAGAAGTGCGTCCTCATAGGATACGCTAAGTAAACAATTGGGTACACCTTCTACCACAGATCTGAAGGCAAGATCTTTGTTGCCAGGAATGAATCCTTTCTAGAGAAGGATTTTCTCACAAAAGAAGTGGGTGGGAGGAAAGTAGCACTTGATGAGGTAATTGTACCTTCTCTCGAATTGGAAAGTAGCACATCAGAGAAAGCTGTTCCCGTGATGATCATGAAACTTAAGATCAAGTTACTACTGGACATCGTAGGTCATCCAGAGCATGTTCTGCACCAGAGTGGTACGGCAGTTCTGTCCTGGCAGTTATGTTATTAGACCATGGCCCACCTACAAACTATGAAGAAGCTATGATGAGCCCATATTCCGATAAATGGTTTGAGGCCATGAAATCTTAGTTAGGAAGTGGAGACCCCGACTCATAAGTCGTGATCCCCGAATGCACATGTATCGTGATCCCAAAGATCAATGCTCACTAAACACATAGAAGCTGAAAAACAAGAGTCTTACATCCATACATACCGTCTTACACAAATTATGACCATTATGGTCAATTCTTACATAGATAAAGCCACAAGGGCTGAATACCAAATAAACTTAAGCAGCGGAATTCTTTGTTGATAAGTAGAACTCATGCCATCTGCCTTAACCCTACAGGCATTCTGACTGGGAACGTCCTAGTTCGCGTGTTCGTCACCAAAGAACTCTTCCTCGAACTCCTGCTCTTCCATGCCTGGTCAATTAAATAACCAGTGGCAAGCCAATGAGTACTTTGAATGTACTCGCAAGCAACCCATGATTTGGTTCAAAGTAACAATGCAATTGTACAACAAGTAAGCAACCTAGCTTCTAGTTGAGATGTCCAATCAACTTGGGAGATATGCATCAATGAACATGGGTAACCTTGAGAACAGATTACAGATATCAACATAAATAGAGTTTGGTTCAATGCCATTTCATTCAACATATTGAGTCACCACCTTGAAACAAATAGTTCTCTTCCACACACACATGCACCGGGATTGTAAAATTTCTGGACATAGTTTAAGTAGCACCTCCCAACTATCCATGACCGTGGACATGACTATTCGAATAGTTTGACACTCTGCAGAGGTTGCACACTTTACCCACAAAATCCGGCAAGCTTTCGTGTCATCCAAGATCCCGCAATACCTCAAGTACTCGGGGGAAGCACCCGATCATTACCTTTCCCTAGACGACACTAACATAGGGTCCACTCGTTGATACAATGGCCCTCGTGCATAAGAAAAAGATCATGGGACTCTGTCCTTTTCACATTATCACACATACACGAAGGGACGAACGGTGTGTCTGGTGCCCTGTGAAAACAGTCATGGACGATTATCCAAGCACGACCTCGTCCCGAGAGTGACCTCAAGGCACCCCTGTCACTTGTATGTGGGCACCATGCTAGTACCAGTCTTAGTAACCAATAATGCCCCATCCCATAAAGGGGTAGAGTGGTTGCACATGTTTGGTTGGGACGGTAATCACACATAAATCTAATCCATCATTTTACACACACCAAAATCTCTCTTCGGTACACCACCTCTTCCTCAAGTGATGACCTTAGTTCAACATCTCCCAAGAGCATTAGGGGCACCCAATGGTTTTTTTCGAAAGAATGTATCCATGAAGAGTTCATGGTAGATATGCATCATTATGCATCAACTAGTCTCTTGACAATGCAATCATGAACAAGGTAAAGTCATGAGTAAGGGTATGCATCATGTGGTGGTTCACAACAAGTCTACCACCGTCATATTTCATCATCATGCAATCGGAAAAAGGGTACCGATGAACAAGAGGGATGTCATGGTCAAAGGGTTGCTTGCCTTGATTGGCTTGTTCTTCGAGGGCTTCAAATCCTTCTCCTTCTTCTTCTTCAGCAACTTCGTCAAATACGGGATCTAATAGTTGCAAGAAAACAACGGAAAAATAAGACAATAATAAAAACAGAAAAGTCAAAGTGCTTAGAAAAATGTCAACTTATTTTTGTAAAATACTAGGAGGAAAACTAAGAAGGGGAAAATTCTTAGTTTTGGATTTGGAGCTACAAGGACAGAGCAATGGGTTTTCAAACAGAGATTTTATTGTTCAAATTTGAATTTAAATTTGAACAGTGCAGAAAAGTGTAATGGATGTGTATGAAAGTTACATCAATAAATAGGTGGGATTATTCTAAGATTTTAGGAGTTGGAATTATTGCATTTGGATAAATATTTCTTCCTGTGAAATTTTTGGAAATGTGACAGAAAAAGAAAAGGAAAAGGCCACAATGCAACTGGGCCAGAACAGCGGCAGTGCATAGGCACAAAGGCGATTCGGCCCAAGCGAGACGAGCAGCGCGCGCGCGCCAGATTTCAAACCTAACGGGCAAGGCCCAGTGTGAGAGAGTGAGAGCGGGGGCGAGGGAGAGGAGAGGATGACAGGTTGGCTCCACCTGTCTTCTCTAGCCTCGCGGCAGAGGGGACGGCAAGCTCACCAGCGACGCTACAGGGCATAGCAGGTCGAGCGGGTGGCACCTTTGGACTTAGGGGAACGTCGCCGTTCGGTGGGTGGTGGAGGTGGTCACCGGAGCAGCCTGGTTTGCCAGCGACGAGGTCATGCGGCGGAGGTGCTTCGGGCGTCGGTGGTTCCGGCAGTTTCCGGCTGCAAAAAGAGCAGCGAAGAGAGGGGAAAGGGTCAGTGATGCCCTGCGGTTCCATATCGAGAGAGAACGGGGGCAGAGGAGGCCTGTGCCACGTGGACGCCGACGACCCGAGGCGGCGGAGCTCGAGCTCGATCTCGAGCTCGGGCTTTTCTGGGGTCGAATGGGTGGATCGGCAGGTAGATTGGGAGTGTGGGAGAGCGACAGGTAGCGAGAGAGGAGCTTGGGGTCGCCTTATACAGGATTGGCCGAGGTCCACCATAGGGGCGGCCTATGGGCGCCCGCGGGATTGGTTTGGGTGGCCATTAGAGAGGGATTGGAGGGCTCGGGGGTATTCGTGGGAGTGGTCTAGGGTGCCAGGGAGAGAGAGGAGGAGCTGGACGAGCTACAGGCGAGCCACACGAGCGGCGCGAGCATTGACCAAGCGGGGCGGCGCTCTGGCGCAAGCTGCAGGAGAGAGAGGAGGGCGCGAGAGCAAGTGGGCGGCCTGCTGGCATGGAGCGGACATCGAGGGGCATTGACTGGCGCGTGAGGGAGGCTCGAGGTGGTCAGGGGATGCGGTGTTAACGGTCGGGTGCCCTGCCAGGCGCTCCAGAGCGCGACTTTGGCAGGCATCCGCGGTTTTCCCGCGTCCACGCGCGTCCACTTGTGTCTAGCAGCTGTAGGGGGCGTGGGCAAAAGCTGGGGAGAGGCTTGGATGCTCTGGAAAGCTGAGGCGAGAGAAGGAGGCTGAGAGACAGGGAGGAATCCACTGTCCAGAGAAGAAAAATGGGGTTCTCCCCCCCTTCATCATTGCTTCCCCGGGCAGAAAAACATCCATGTGCTAGAGGGGGACTAGGAGGGGTTGTGGTCAAAAGTAGAGCTCATGGAGATTAGTGGAAGAGGCCCAAACAGGGTTTTTTAGTTAACATGCATAAGGTGTTTGATATGATTTTGGGGTACTTGCACTAAGTTCCTTCTGGTGCCACTTGGCGAGGGCTTTGGATTATAGAAACAACTAACTAGTTCAAATCTCAAAGGCAAAGGAATCAAGATTTCCAATTCAAGGGATCAGGAGCAAAGGCTCTGATTAAGGATGGATAAGCCGAGTAGGCTTAGGGGAATAATCGACGACAATTTGATTGGTCGATAAATAGCTCATGTTCAAAATGACATCTCAGCCGAAAAGATAATTTTAAAAGGACCAACCGATGATTGTGTGCATTCACACTCATGTTGAATCAATAGGATTCAAAATGACGGTGTCAAAAGAGACTAATGAATGTTGCTAGACCTATGGGAAGCATCCGTAATGCAAGCGGACAAGTATATATAGAGCAATAGTTTGAAAGAGGATTCTTGAAAGATCGGATAAAATTTCAAATTATCATCTGAAACATATGAACAATTGAGGATGGATGAATACTCGATAGGTGCGAGTAATTATTTGCAGGGGTATTCATGTGGTAAAGAACTGCAAGGCAGTAGACAGAAGGTATTCTCGTATCACTAGAGAGCAAGATCAACTGGGGATAAAAGTAAGAACGACAGGTGTATGTATTTATCCATAGGGATAATTCGGTGGTAGGCAATTGCAAATAGTGATGGCACGTATTCTCGAGAGAACATCACAGAGTATCTTCGAAACCTTCTGGGGCAGCAGACGATCATCTGTGATAAGGGCTCTCCGGGTGGATGTGATCACGAGAACCTAGAGTTAGAGTTAGTAAAATCATTTAACCCAAACAGAGGAGAGATTAGAGTCCTAGAGTATAGGTCGAGGAATAAAAGATCCTAATACCACCCAATGGCGACGTGGGTCATTAAGACACACAGCCATGTTAGTAAAAGTTTTGCAATGACTAGACTCAACTTAGGCCAAGGAGTTTGGAAGGCGGATTCCTACAAGCAGTTGGCTCTGATACCAACTTGTGACGCCCCCAATTCAATCATACACTAATCATGCACGCAAACGTGTACGATCAAGATCAGGGACTCATGGGAAGATATCACAACACAACTCTAAAAGTAAAATAAGTCATACAAGCATCATAATACAAGCCAGGGTCTTGAGGGCTCGAATACGAGTGCTTGACATAAACGAGTCAGCGGAAGCTACAATATCTGAGGACAGACATAAGTTAAACAAGTTTCCATAAGATGGCTAACACAAATTGGGATACAGATCGAAAGAGGCGCAGGCCTCCTGCCTGGGATCCTCCTAAACTACTCCTGGTTGCCGTCAGCGGCCTTCACGTAGTAGTAGGCACCTCCAGTGTAGTAGGAGTTGTCATCGACGGTGGCGTCTGGCTCCTGGGCTCCGGCATCTGGTTGCGACAAACAGGTAGAAGGGAAAGGGGGAAAAGAGGGAGAAAATCAACCGTGAGTACTCATCCAAAGTACTCGCAAGCAAGGATATACACTACATATGCATGGGTATATGTGTAAAGAGGCAATATTGGTGGACTGAACTGCAGAATGCCAAAATAAGAGGGGGATAGCTAGTCCTATCGAAGACTACGCTTCTGGCAGCCTCCATCTTGCAGCATATAGAAGAGAGTAGATTGAAGTCCTCCAAGTAGCATCGCATAGCATAATCCTACCCGGCGATCCTTCCCTCGTCGCGCTGTGGAAAAGCAATAACCGGGTTGTTTGTGGAACTTGTCCGGGTGTGTTTTATTAAGTATCCGGTTCTAGTTGTCATAAGGTCAAGGTACAACTCTAGATCGTCCTTTTACCGAGGGACATAGCTATTCGAATAGATAAAGTTCCCTGCAGGGGTGCACCACATAACCCAACATGCTCGATCCCATTTGGCCGGACACACTTTCCTGGGTTATGCCCGGCCTCGGAAGATCAACACATCACAGACCCACCTAGGCTTAACAGAGAGGTCAGCACGCCGGTCTAACTCCTATGGCGCAGGGGTCTGGGCCCATCGCCCATTGCACACCTGCACATTGTCTGGGCGGCCGGAAGCAGACCTAGCCTCCCTAATACAAGAGCAGGCGTTCCAGTCCAATCCGGTGCGCCGCTCAGTCGCTGACATCTAGAAGGCTTCGGCTGATACCACGACGTCGAGTGCCCATAACTGTTCCCACGTAGCTGGTTAGTGCGTATAGGACAGTGGCCAGACTCGGATCAAATACCAAGATCTCATTAAGAGTGTTATTATGAAGTAACCGCGAACGCCGACTAGGGCCAGGCCCCCTCTCGCCTAGGTGGTCTCAACCTGCCCTGTCGCACCGCCACAAAGTAATTGTTGGGGGCCGTCGGGAACCCAGGTCCACCTCTACCGGGATGGAGCCACCTGTCCTTCCAGCCCCCACATCGGAATCACTTGCGGGTACTCAACGAGCTGACCCGACTTTAGTCACCACCTATATAGTATGTATATATGTATAGTAGATACCCATGACCACCTCCCGAGTGATCACGTCCCGATAGTATAACAATGCAGACTGACAAGAATGTAGGGCCAATGATGATAAACTAGCATCCTATACTAAGCATTTAGGATTGCGGGTAAGGTATCAACAGTTGTAGAAACAATGATAGGCTATGCAACAGAATAGGGTTAATCAAAATAGTAACATGCTACACTACTCTAATGCAAGCAGTAGAGGGTAAAACAGGCGATATCTGGTGATCAAAGGGGGGGCTTGCCTGGTTGCACTGGCAAGAAGGAGTGGTCATCAACTCCGTAGTCGAACTAGGCAGCAACAGCGTCGGTCTTGTAGTCTACCAGAGAGAAGAGGGGGAAGAAAACAGTAAATACAATGCAAACATAAGCATGACAATGCATGACATGACAATGAGCGGTGTTAGGTGTGCCCTAACACGGTAGTAGGTGATACCGGTGAAGGGGGAAAACATCCGGGAAAGTATTCCTGGTGTTTCGCATTTTGGGACGGATGAACCAGAGGGGGTAAGTTGCAAGTTCGATATGTTAGGGGTGTGTGGTGAACGAACAGGCTGCGTATCCGGATTCGTCTCGTTGTTCTAAGCAACTTTCATGTACAAAGTAGTTTCATCCGAGCTACGGATTATTTTATATTAATTTTCAAAGTTTTAATCAATTTCTAAACTATTGTTATTGAATTAATTCGAAAACAACATTATTGCATCACCATGACGTCAGTATGACATCAGCAGTCAACATAGGTGTTGACTGGGTCAAACTGACGTGTGGGTCCGCATGTCATTGACTAAGACCAACTAATCAGGTTTAGTTAGTCTAACTAAATGATTAGGTTTATTAATTACAATTAATTAGGTTAACTAAACACAATTAATTAGGTTAATTATTTTAGTTAATTAATTAATTAATATATTTTTATTCTTTTTTATTCTCTTTATCCTTTATTCTTAAACCGTTCTAGGGGTGGGGCCCTTTGTCATAGGCCCAGCGGGGCCTAACAGGCGTGGCCCGAATGGGCGTGCGGGCAGTGGGCGCAGCGCCCGTCGGGACGGACCCGAGGCGACACGGCGGGACCTCGGCGGCGAGTGACGAGGCTGCGCAGGGCGGAGCGGAGCACGGTCGCGGGCGGCGACGAGCTCCGACGCGGGGCCGTAGCAGGGAGGCGGCAACGCGAATAGAGGTGGCGGGTGCACGTGCGTGTGGCCGCGACCAGGGGCAGAGGAGGACGGCCAACCAGGGGCGCGCCCTGGGCACGCGCGGACACGACGTCGGGCGCGCACACGAGCGAGGGGCGACGACACGTGAGCTGGAGGAGCAGCGAACGAGGCTTTGCCCGTGCAACAGCATGGTCGGGCGCGACGGACGGCGTCCGACAGGGGGAGAGGAGAGAGGTCGGGGCCTCACCGCGGGAACATAGGGGTATGGGCACCGGGGGTCGAGGAGGAGGACGGGGACGATGTTCCGGCGAGGGAAGGGATGAGGAGGCGAGGAGGCAGGCCGGCGTGGTGACTCCGACGACGTGCGTTGAGGGCGGCGTGGTCGAGCGGCGGTCGCCAGGCGATGGGGGAGTCCGGCGCCGGGGTTGGGCCGCTGGCGTCGCGAGATGGGGGAAGTAGTTTGTCCCCAATCCAGATCGGATCGGGAGGGGGAGATGAGAGACGTGGGCAGTAGGGGGAAAGTGTGCGGTCGGGAGTGGTTAGGGTTTCGGTGGGAGGGGGAGTGGGTTAGTAGGCATGGGGTGGGCCGGCCTGGTGGAAGGCCAGCTGGGCCGTCTGGCCCAGTTGGCCAGGGTGGCTCTCCCCCTTTTTTGTTTTTTCTTTCTGTTTTTATTCTTTTCCCAATTTCTATTTCTATTTTACTTTAGTTTTACAAACTATAAACCTAGCCCCGAAATTAGTGCTAATACTAATAACACTGCCACAATTAATTTGGCACCCTAAACAATTAATTTATATTTGTTTAGTATTTAAAAGGCATTTAAATATTAGTCTTACTATTGTTTTAATTAATTTAGTGCAGTTAACTATTTTATAAAAAGATGTTTTCTCCACCATAATTACCTATGCAATATCTGGTTCACTCTGAACATTTTAGTTTTACTATTTGAAAAGTTTTATTGTTTGCTTGATTTTGAATTTGAATTTGAATCAGTTTCGAACTGACGCGAGATTATCAACAGTAATCGAAGTGACGTGGCATCATTAGCCGTGGGTTTTTGTAGCTTAATTACCTGGGCGTCACAGGAAGGGAGATTTTTCCTTGTTGGACACCTCGGCCTCCCCATGTGTGGAGGCCTTCATCCTCTTTCTCCCCTCAGTAGGGGGGAAACGGATTTTCTCCTCCTCCTCCTTGCCGTCTTCAGTGGAGGAGTGCGTCTCGGCATCTTCGAACGTCGTGTCCGAAGCACCCTTGTGGCGGAGACCATCTCTGGTCCCCTTGGCCACCTTCTTGGCTTTCTTATCCGGCACCTCATAAAGCATCGGAAATAGCATCTTCATCAGAAGAGGCATTTCTGGTTCTTCGGGTAGCGGAGCTAGACAGTTAATCTGCTCCGCTATCGTTACCCAGGCCTGAAAGATTGGCATGGAGGCTTAGGTTCCTCCTGTAGATATGCCGGTAAAAGGTATACCTTGCAAAGATAAAAGAACTTACCAGATTACCCCGGCGTTTTGTGCTAAGCCCACGATCTTTGTTCATTGGCGGTGGTACCTCACTGGCCTTAAAGAGCACCCTCCAGATGTCTTCATGTGTCGTACCAAAGAGGTCCAGCTGCATCTGGTGCTTGGCCGGGTCGAACTCCCACAAATTACAAGTCTGGTTCTGGCACGGAAGAATCCGGCGGAAGAGCATAACCTGGACCACGTTGATAAGCTTGATTTTGTTGCTTATCATGTTCTGGACACATGTTTGGATCCCAGTCAGTTCTTTCGTTGAGCCCCAGGCTAAACCCTTCTCTTGCCAGGAGGTGAGCCGCATGGGGACTCCGGATCAGAATTCGGGGGTCGCCGCCCAGTTGGCGCCACGTGGCTCGGTGATGTAGAACCACCCCGATTGCCACCCCTTTACTGTCTCCACAAAGGAGCCTTCGGTCCAGGTGACATTGGCCATCTTTCCCACCATGGCGCCTCCGCACTCCGCTTGTTGGCCGCTTACCACCTTTGGCTTCACATTGAAGGTCTTCAGCCATAGGCCAAAGTTAGGTGGGATGCGGAGGAAGGCCTCGCACACAACAATAAATGCCGAGATGTTAAGGATGGAGTTGGGGGCCAAGTCATCGAAGTCCAGCCCGTAGTAGAACATCAGTCCGCGGATGAATGGGTGGAGGGGGAATCCCAACCCGCGGACGAAGTGGGAGAGGAACACCACCCTTTCTTGGGGCTCCGGGGCAAGGATGATCTGCCCCTTGGCTAGAAGCCAATGAGCGATGTCTTTGGACAAGTACCCGGCCTCGTGGAGCTTCTTGATGTCCTCCTTCTTGACGGAGGAGGCCATCCACTTGCCTCCAGCTCCAGATCCGAACATGATTGGAGTGCGTTTTCATGCGGAGAAGGTGAGAGCTTGGGCGTTGGAGCTCAAAAATGAATGGGCAGAGGAAGGAGAAGGCGTGGGTGAACGAGGAGGAATCCTTATCCCCTTATAAAGATAGTCAAGGTCATGCACCTCCCCCTCGCCTTAAAATCCGCCTATTCACCAAGCACCGTGCAGATGGCACGGTTGAGTTACCCATGCCCGCATTGATGAGAATCCCATGATAAGGGGACACGATCTCTGCTTTGACAGGACGTGCCAATGAAACCACGCCTCGAAATATGGAGGGGCAGGATAAAAATGGTTCGAATAAAGACTCGGCCATGGCGTGATGTCACGCTATGAGTTGTCAGCAGATTGGACTCATGGGATATTATACTCTCTACAGTGGTATGTGGAATTTGTTTTGCAGAGCCGGACACGATTCTTATGTTCAAGATCTACTTTGGGGTATTCGGAGAAGGAGCACGCCTTGCAATGCCGAAGACAATATGCACGCTGGACTCATCGTCATTGAAGCCTGGTTCAGGGGCTACTGAGGGGGTCACGGATTAAGGGGTCCTCGTACAGCCGGACTATATGCATATGACGGACTGTTGGGCTATGAAGATACAGGATAGAAGACTTCGTCCCGTGTCTAGATGGGACTCTCCTTTGCATGGGAGGCAAGCTTGGCGATTCGGATATGAAGATTCCTTTCTCTGTAACCGACTCTGTATAACCCTAGCCCCCTCCGATCTCTATATAAACCGGAGGGTTCAGTGTGTAGGACAAGAACAATCATAATCATATGCTAGCTTCTAGGGTTTAGCCTCTACGATCTCGTGGTAGATCAACTCTTGTAATACTCATATCATCAAGATCAGTCAAGCAAGAAGTAGGGTATTACCTCCATCGAGAGGGCCCGAACCTGGGTAAACATTGTGTCGCCCGCCTCCTATTACCATTAGCCTTAGACGCATAGTTCGGGACCACCTACCCGAGATCCGCCGGTTTTGACACCGACACCTGTTCCTTAGCCGGGCAAACTCTTCTTCTTCTTCTCCTTTGAAGAGATCAGCCAGTATGGGCCCCTTCCATTTATAACGATTCGTGTTGTTTGTCCCATTATAACACCATGGCAGGTGCATCCTTTGTTGAAGAGGTTCAACACATCGAGTAATCGCAGCGGCCATCACGTCAATGATGGTTAACTTCCAGTGAGTTAACAACCTCACCTTAGCAGTCAGAAGTTGTACATCAGCACTTTCCTCTTGAGAAGGGCTTTTTAGACGCCAATTAAATTGTTTCTTCAAAGGAGCGTCTGAGTATTCGTGCAAACCCCTTCGAGTTGGCTCGAATAGGGGGGCGTCTTCAATGTAAAACCACTTCGAGGTCCACTGTTCGAAGCCCTTCTTTGGGCTCCCAATGGGGTACCCCGTCCCGACTATGTGCCTTACTTCGGATCCACCTACTTCAAAGATTGTCCCTCCTTGGGTGTGGGGGACGATGCAGAAATACTTACTCCGTATTTCGAAATGGGCCTCGCAGCCCAAAAACATCATGCAAAGGGCGACATAGCCCGAGATATGGAGAATAGATCCGGGGGTGAGGTGATGGAGCTGGATCCCATCAAACTCTAGCAAACCCCTCAAGAAAGGATGAAAGGGAAAGCCCAAGCCTCGTAAGAGGAAGGGCGCGAAACATACCCTCTCTTCCTTGTGTGGAGCAGGGAAGTTCTCTACAAGGGCTTCGCCATTCGCACAAGTTAATATGGGACGAGAGGATGTGATATCTGAAGCAGGAAGATATCCTTGCGTCTCGAGTCTGCTTAGTTGAAGGTGGGAGACTAAGCAGCTTGCCCAGTTGCCCGGGAGAGGGCCATGGGGGAATGAGCAGGAGCTTGGGATGCATGCCATTTTTTATAGAGTTTTCTGGTTTTTTTGGCTTCTCGATTTTGGGATGGATTGGGCTACCCATCGTGCTCCTGGTCTGTTTAATAGGTGCTTCCCCCTGTCCCATCAGGGGTGTTTCTGTACAAGATTACTGGACCGTCTGCCTCCTTTTAGCGCACAAAAATTGAGGGGTGTCATTAATCCTGAGCGAAGAATTGTTATTATGGGCCCTACGACGCCTCGATGAACCGGGAAAGTTATCGGCGACCGAGCTATGGTCAGCCGAACATAGACGGGGAGAAGAACTCACCCCGCAAGCTGGAGACTTCAGGCGCGCAAAGACTCCAGGGGTCATGAGACACATGCATTGGAGGCTAGTTTGGGGGCTACTGAGGGGGTCCAGGATCAAGGGGTCCTTGGACTGCTAGCCTAGCTCTCATAGGCCAGACAGGTGGGCCGCTCTGTGACTACTATCGGAAGGCCGAGCTATAAGGAGACTCCGTATTCGGACAAGAAACCTTCGAAGCCTTGGTGTGTCCTCTAAGTTAGGATAGGAGAATAGGTGTTCTTATTCCTTTATTGTAACCGACCATGTGTAACCCTAGTCCCCCTGATGTCTATATAAGCCAGAGGGTTTAGTCCGTAGAGGCTATAAGAAGAACCATAATCCTACTCACCTAGGGTTTAGTTCATACGATATCGTGGTAGATCAACTCTATAACCATCATATACACTTCAATATAATCAGGCAGGACATAGGGTTTTACCTCTTCGAGAGGGCCCTAACCTGGGTAAACATCATCTCCTTCATCTCTTGTTCCCCATTGATCCAAGATCCACAGTTCGGGGCCCCCTACCCGAGATCCACCGGTTTTGACACCGACACCCGATCCTTGCTGCTCCCATTTTCCTGAATTTATTCTAGCATTTCCAGCAATATTTGTTCAATGCGAGGAGATGTTCCCATCGACTACATGGCGTATGCGGTTACTTTGTCAATCTCAAAACATTATGTCGGCCCAGTCTTTCAAATGCGCTCATAGGGGTAAGGTGTGGACACATGTTTTTTGGACATATGTTCTTATAGATGAGTGTATGTGCATATATAGGTGAGCATCTTTGATTATACTATTATTCGCACACGAACTTGCCACCGTGTACCTCCAACGCCGAGGGTGATACATCGCTGCTCATGTTGAAGGAGACCCGTTCGGAAGCGCGGTACGCAAGCAATCCGGTGGGTGCTTTTAAAGACCCGAAACCCCACACGCTTGGGAGGGACCCTGTCAGGGCATGCGGCGGCTATGGGCTGCCCTAGGTCGACCTGATCGCCCCTAGGGCCTCAAGGTTCACCGCCCTGCAACAAGAAGAACGAACGAAGAACGAGGAAGAAGAAGAAGAAGAGAGATAGAGATAAAAGTAAAGATAAAAACTGGTACACGATTTGTTTGATTGTGTGTTGTTCAATCGGCCATCACCTCTTGTCAATATAGAAGGTGGATGGACTTCATGTACAACAAAATGACTCCAAATCACGTCCAAATCTTTCCAAAATTAACCGAACTCGGTTTTAGGTATGTCTAGGACAACTGTTCGGTTCTTAGGACCCATAGGCCACAACCTATCTCGGATGAAGATGATCCCAAAAGCATATTTGACCGTTTTGATGAGGCGAAAGACTTTCATGTTGAATGTTTCTCGATTTAGGGTCATTTTGTAGGCCGAAATGCTCGCGCAATATAACCAATCGGTGGCCCTATCTATCACACACAATGTCTGATGGGGCGGGCGACTTTTTGCCTAGTGATAGGGTTGCATTCGAATGTCTCTAACTTTTACATACGACCTCGTATTGAGACAATTTTTATATTAAAATCGACCGTTTCAATGAGATGAAGACAATTTGTGTAGAAATTTTTCTCATTTGAGGTCGTCCTTGAGGTGTAATGGGCCGAAAATTGCTCTTTATACAAAATCTCAATATTTCGAACACAACTTTGTCCTTCGAGATGCGATCGGATGGTGATGGCCCAAAATTCAAAGATGTTCATGTCGATAACATGAAAAGTTTTCATGTAGACCACTTCTTCATTTGAGACCATCTTAATTAAGCTTTTGACCATGCCAAAATCTGGTGTCAACACATGCCCCCCTTGTTTTTGGCAAAACTTGTGTGCCGAAAAATAACTTACATGAAGTTTGTGCTAAGCATGATGTCAACACTCTATCGGATATTTTATACGTGCTTAGGACGATAGGTATATATCAACTATTTAGATTAGCAACAAAAGTGAAGCTAATCGAACATATGATGATTTGGTAATACCCTTTCATGTAAGAAATTATATTGCATCCATGGATTAAAATAAGCCCATTGAGGATAACAAATCATACCTGATGACGAGTTCCATGGAATAGACATAAACGGCATAGTTGAAGAATATGGATAATGTGTGGACCGAAGATGTTGAAACCTTCGGCTTGGTCCTTCATAGTTTTCACTCTTTTCCTTCATCACCTTTGTCACCCTTCTTGTAATGGAAGCTTTCACATAATTTTTATTTTGAGTACTTACTTTGGGAACCCATGCCAAGTCCCTTTCTTCAAGTTCTTGTGCACAATTTTTTGTAATTTCTTCTTTTGCCAATATGATAAGCCAGGTGAACACCCCGGCTGTGATTTTGTTTGAAGCAATGGCAATTCTTGTTTTACCTTGTGCACTCTCAACTTCTACTCTTTAGATTTGGCGCTTGATTGACTTGCCTCATTGCCTTTAGTAGCCAATGTCAACACTTTAATTGGCTCTTTTTCATTTGAGATCAAATCTGAAGTAGCACTCTTATGACCATCTTTTTTAACATGGTAAACTTGCCTGACCACATCTTTCCTGTTCCTTCAGCTCCGGACCGATTCCTTATGATTGAAACGGTCTTTGACATGTGATTGTTCAAATATTGATCTTTTTCAAGCTGCATAATGTTTGTGAGATGGTCTAAAATAAGATGAAGAATGCACCCTTGTATTCCCACGATGGATATGGATTTACATGATCATAGGAAGGTATCCATAGAATTGGCATTGGCGGCCCAAAATATGGATACAAATATACTGCATTAGAATTCTCATTTTGCCAATACCAATCCTTGGGTTTGCGCCTAGGGGGTGGTGTTGATGCTCTTGAATTACATGGCCGAGAAGCACTATTCTCCTCACTTATCTTCTTATATTTTTCCAATAGTTGCACGAAAGTGACTTTCGGCTTTTTACCTTTGTGCTTACCTCGGCCTTTGCTTTCTTTGAGTCTCCTTGCACCGATCTTTGGATTTTCTTGTTGCCCCCAGTACTTGGCGTCTTTTGTGCAACCATGATGGAATTCCCGCCTTCAAGAATATTTTCATTGTGCTCTTGAACAACTTCTTTACTTGAAAACTTGATCACATCATCCAGAGTTTTTACCTTCTCATGTTTAAATGGATCGACTTGAAGCAGCCGATGCAAAAATCGTTTGCCATCAGGACCAATCGGAATTAACTGGTCATCTCTTCGTGTCTCAACAAATTTCAATCATCCTTTATGAATGGCCAATTTAACTATTTGACGAAACATATTGTAATCCTCAAAATTATGTTTGAACCAATGATGCAACCTACAATACATTCGTCCTTGAATTGATGGCTTGACATGGTGATCAAGAATTCTTATGTAATTATTTTTCAGCAGCAAATCAAATATTTGATCACACATGCTTGAATTGAAGGTAAACTTTTTATTCTCTAGTTGATCTTGCTGTGAGAACAACTTTGGAGTTAAGCAAAGGAATGGTTCAGATTTTGCATTACCCCATTCGGTTATGCACTGTGTTTTGCACTCTATCGCTGATGTCTTTGAAAAGGAAATTATACTATCATCGGTTTTTTCAACAGAATATAACCTTGGCTTTAAATTTCTGAAACCAATGTAGTTAGAACATCATATCTCAATTGGGACCACGCGTAAGCCAGGTATGAAGCAAGAAAAGCTACCCAATTACATATGATCTTTAAATATAGCAATGGGAAAAATCTTTAGGTGCAGTAATAAGTCAATATCGGTGTCTTTGAATGGTACAATATATTGACTGATATGCTTAGGAACAATTTTATTGCTAACAAGCAAATTTCCCTTCATCATTGGTCTTTCAAAATTACTTATAAGATTTTTCCTAATAGATGCATCAATAGTAAAGTTGTGACCAAATCTAAAAGTAGGTAAATCACTTGCGAGACATACCTCTTCATACACGCTAGGACAGCATGATGGTTGTATTACTTGAATAATACTTTGCTCCACTTTTGAATGACTCTCCAGCGCCTTGGCATCCTCTTTTTCTTGAATAGATTCGGTATACATACTATTTGAGTCGGCTTTTTTAATAACCAATTTTTCTTTGTTACCCAAATCAATACTTTTATCTTTTTGAACTTTCAAGGCTTCTCGCTCTTGTGTAATTTTAGCCCACATCTCAACTTGGCAAGCTTTAAACTTTTTCATCTCAATTTCCATCCACTCCTCATGAGATTGCCACCCAATACTTTGAGACTCTTCCGGCAATGAGTTACCGAAACTATGCAATTGTTTAGGGGGTACATTGGATGCTATAGTACTTGGTAAATGAATCATTTGCACAACTCTAGCTTTTACAGCAGCAAATCATGAGGCTTCCCGCCTTTTATTAGTTCCTGACAAATAGTGTTGCACAAATCCCAAGAGAATGTAAGCTTGTTCTCAACTATCCAGTCTGGATATGGTTGCCCCTGATGCTTTTAGACTCTTTCGGCAATGAGATGTTGCCGAAATTCTCTAATTGTGTAGGGGGACAGGTTATGCCATGGTAGTAGGTGAAGGCATTTGTGCTCCTATAGAAGTTTCACTCATTCGGCCATGACCATGAAGGTGGGGGACCGAATTATGGACATTAACATTTGCGTATGGTGCCAAAAAATTAGTAGCATGAGGTGTAGCATATGATGTTTGAGGGTAATTGGCCGAATAACTAGTAGTAGCACGGCCAATTCCCCTATCCACTAGAATGTTTGGATTAAGATGTTCCAAGTTAGTTGCCGATGAATAAATAGGTGAAACACTTTGTTGCATGCTATTGAAAGTTCCTACATAGGGTGTTTCAACTTGATTAACCAAACTCATGACGTGTTCATCAGCATATGGATTTATGGGGTTGCCGATGCATGGGAGTTGCTATACATATGTTGCATGTTGCTAAAATTATATGAGGTAGAAGCATTGAGATTTTGTTGCATCGACTCTTGCATGTAATTAGATGCATGATTGATAAAGCTAGGGGCTAGCTGATACATTATGCTCATTAAACAATCTAGCAACAGCATATGCATTATTTGCATCTACATAAGTGAATTGGGTATTCATGTTACCTTTGTAGATTGCAAACCCTAGATGACGATCTCTTCGTAGCAAGAACGGGCCAAAGACCATTCAAAGCTTTGTCCCATGTGGAGTCACCAAAAAGTGTGCTCGCACGAGAACACGTCACCGTGTACCTCCAACGCCGAGGGTGATGCACCGCAGCTCATTTCGAAGGAGACCCGTCAAGAAGTGTGGTACGCAAGCAATCCGTCGGGGGCTTTTAAGGACCCGAAACCCCACACGCCCGGGAGGGACCCCGTCAAGGCACGCGGCGGCTATAGGATTCCCTAGGTAGACCTGATCGCCCCTAGGGCCTCGAGGTTCACCGCCCTACAACAAGAAGAACGAACGAAGAACAAGGAAGAAGAAGAACAAGGGGAAGAAATAGAAGTAAATATAAAATGTGGTAGATGATTTCTTCAATTGTGTTTTGTTCAATCAGCCGTCACCTTTTGTCAATATAAGAGGCGGATGGACTACCTTAAAATAAAATATCTGCAAATCATGCCCAAATCTTTCCAAAATTAAACAAACTCGGATTTAGGTATGTTTGGGACAACAGTTCGGTTTTTAGGTCCCATAGGCCACAAACTACCTCGGATGTAGATGAGATCAAAACCAAATGCGACTATTTTGACGAGACGAACAACTTTCATGTTGAACGTTTTTCAATTCAGGTCGTCTTGTGGGCCAAAACGCTCGCGGAATATAACCAATCGGTGACCCTAGCTATCACACAGAATGTCTGATTGGGCGGGCGACTTTTCGCATGGTGATAGGGCTGCACTTGAATGGCTCTAACTTTTACATACGGCTTTGGATTAAGACGATTTTTTTATCAAAATCAACCATTTCGATGAGACGAAGGCAATTGGTGTAGAAAGTTTTCTCATTTGATACCGTCCTTGAGCCGTAATGGGCCTAAAAGTGCTCTGGATACAAAATCTCAGATTTCGAACACAACTTTTGCCTTCAAGATGAGATCAGATGGCGATGGCCCAAACTAAGAAGATTTTCATGTCGACAATATGAAACATTTTCATGTAGATTACTTCTCCATTTGAGACCATTTTAATTAAGTTTTCGACCGTGCCAAAATCTAGTGTCAACAACTGTGTTAAAAAAATCTATTGTTCCATCTGATTCGACTAACTACATTAGGATCATGCGGGAGCGGCTAGAGTAGAATCTGGGCTTGTGATAGTAGAATAGAAAAATTGATACTGGGCCGTCGGATCAAACATGGTCGGTACGGATTCTGTTAGAGGGACCCATGCCACTTATTGTACATTTCATGAAAACCCTGCTAGTATAGTTAGATGTAAAACATGAGCTTTTGCAGTAACCACATCAAAGTTTCTCATATTGAATCATTGTATCCTTGTAATACAACCAATTTCAAAATTCACACGTTTGTGTCTCCTCTTAACTGATCAGAACTGATGCTTGCCAAATTACCAATACCCTCAAACTTAGGTTCATCCTCCTCAACCACACATTTTAAAGATGTGTGCACTGCCACAATCTGAACCATACCCTTTTTCACAATCAAAGGTGCTCAAGTTTACTTAGTTTGGATATAAAAAGAAAGTTAACTCAGAAAAGCATTACCCCACAACCTCCGGTCATGAACCAGGGGTAGCTTAGCACACAAGTATGTGCACAAACTAGCATTTATGAATAAAAGACATAGTAAAATTACAAAAGGCTTAGCTTAGCTCCTCAATTTCACATAAGATACCATAGTCTAACCAAATATTGGTGCAATGAACCCCTGGTCCGTTGCCCAGACTATGCACAGGCACGAGGAAAAGTTCACAACACCATGATCAACTCAATCAAGATGGATCGACTCCCTTGAAGGATTCAATCAAAGCTAAAGATGAATAAAACTAGCCAGAAATGCAAGAAACTACTAAACGAAAAACTTCCCCTGCCGGGCAGGCGAGCTTGGCAGAGACAAGGTTATCCCTGGAAGCGAGCCCTCCCCCCCCCTGAATCATCCCAGCAGGACTGCCAGGACTAGCGAAGGCAAGCCACTTCACCACACCACCTCACCACGACGTACGTCGTCGATCAGCATGGTGTCAAGCTCCAAGGTCAAAGTGGTTGTTGTATGCCACATGGCAGCCACCTCCTATAGAAAATACCTACAAGCTACACCCGTCCTGCGACATGTCGAGCAAGCAGGTGCCAAGCTGGCGAAACAGCCCGGCAGAGCCTGACGGGCAATCTATGATGTGACATTGAGCGGCGCATTTAAGCTATGTTAGCTTGCAGATTTAGGTATGGTAGCACTATTTGCTATCTAATCAGTGCATAATGACTGATTTGGCACTGTAGTGACCCCTTGACCTATAAAAGGAGGCCCATGTCAACCATAGAAAGGATTTACACCCATGTGCACATATACGCGCATAGGCGTTCTCGTCCCAAGGCAAACCTGCCGGGAAAGAGCGCTACGTTTTCCACCATAATCCACCAAAGCAGGAGTAGGGTTCTACGCCTCACGGCGGCCCGAACCTGGGTAAAAACTTGAGGCTTCCAACCCTCGATGGCCTCTTCCAACCCTCGAGCACGTCCAGGCCAACGGTGAGCCCCGGAGGACGGGCGGAGGGGAGCATGCACGTCGTCATCGAGGAATGCCGCGACGGCCACTGCCGGGCCGATGGGTGCTATAGCCTCGATGTCGACGAGCCTATGCTCGAGGATGGCGGGTGCCTACCTTTCGAGGCTGGGTGCCCTGCCTTTACTCGTGAGCTACGGCAGGTCCGTTGGCCATCCGCTCGCACATTAAAGCCAGAGATCCCCGAGCAGTATGACGGAAGACTGAACCCGGCAGAGTTCTTGAGCATCTACACCATCGCTGTTCAAGTTTCCGGGGGAAGAGATGAGAAGGTATTCGCCAACTATTTCCCTTTGGCACTCAAGTCTAATGTGAGGTCTTGGTTGATGCACTTGCCGGAGAACTCCATTTCGTCGTGGTCTGACCTATGCCATGAGTTCATTGGTGCCTTCACAGGCAGCCATCAAGAGCCAGGGCGGCCCAGCGACTTGCAGATGCTCCAACAGAAAGAAGGCTCCGCAAGTATCTGTAGAGATTTAGCAGAGTCCACAAAAATATCCCAAACATCCACCCGACAACTGTGATAGTTGTGTCCCAGTCCAATGTGCGCAACTGCGGGGTACGTTCTAAGATGAATGTGCGGTTGCCCAAGACTGTGAAGAAGCTTTACACCTTGGTGGACAAGTGCAATCAGGTGGAGGAGGGAAGAAGGCTCCCTGGGGAGGAGGATTGCATTGACATCAACTAAGAGGATGATGATGAGTCCACCAGTTAGAAGAAGAAGAGCTAGAAGTGCAACAAGAGGCGCAAAGATAAGGCAGTGATGACAGTTGAAGGGTCGAGCACGCTTAGTACCAGCAAGAAGGCTAAAGTTGAGGCCCCCGACAAGGAAGCTTCCATGTGCGCTGATTACTGCAAGGCTGCGGGTACCGGAAGGGGTGGGAAAGGCGATGGGCCGTACTGCATGATCCATTAGACCAAGGGCCACGATCTCCAAGACTGTCATCAGGTTGATCAGCTCTTCAAGAGGCTGAGGGATGAATATGAGAAGCGTGATAAGGAAAAGGGTCGGAATGGAAAAGGTGGGAAGGGCCTGCTACCTCTTGAGCACTGCGTTGGTTTTCCCTTGAAGAGGAAAGGGTGATGCAACAAAGTAGCTTAAGTATTTCCCTTAGTTTTTGAGACCCAAGGAAACAATCCAGTAGGAGGCTCCACGCAAGTCCCTCGTACCTACACAAACAAACAAGAACCTCGCAACTGTCGGATTTTGGGTTCCGGCAGACCCTTGAGGTTCGAACTTTGGGGTGTGCACGAAGATCTTTCCCGTACCAGCTCACGTTATGTAGGCTCGCAAGGAATCTAAGCTAGAAAGAAGAACACACAAGGGACACGAGGTTATACTGGTTCAGGCCACCATTGTGGTGTAATACCCTACTCTAGTGTGTGGTGTGATGGATTGCCTCAGGGGCTGATGATGAATAGTACAAAGGGAGAACAGTCTCGCGAGGGGCTGTTCTTGAGCTGGTGCGATGAACTACTTGGGTGAGTTCAATCGCTTCTCTCTCTCTCTCCGATCGATCCATCCCCCTTTGCCCTGTGGTGGCTAGCTCTATTTATAGAGGGAGGCCCTGGGCCTCTTCCCAAATAATGAGCGGGAAGGGCGCCAACAATTGGCCATTTTGAAGGGGAACATCTAGTACACTTATCCTGACTAAAGTTGGTCTACGGCTGCCAAAGGCTCTGACGATGACGCCGTCCTGGGCTCCACGATGACCTCCATCCGGCCGTTCTGCTGGTCTTGGTCTTGTTGCACCGAAACGGTAGCTTTTGCCTGATGCCTTGGCTTGTGCTTGCCCCCTTTGCACCGAAGGGGAAACAAGGACACTGCGCAGGCCGGTGCCCACCTGGCGCCTGCCTGGTTTCGGTCATCATGGCTTGCGTCACGGGCTCCTCGCAAAGTGCCCTTGCCTTGATCTCTCCGCCTCCTCATGAGCCTGCCTGATGAGGCCGCCCCTGAGGAAGCTTCATGTCGTCTGCCCCGCGGGGCTTGGCCCCTCGCGAGGGTCTTGAGCTTGAGCTGATGAAGCTGGGCCGCACTGGGCCCCCACTTGAGCCAGGCCGCAGGCCGCAAGCAGGCAAGTCTGGAGACCCCCGTTTCCAGAACACCGACAGCAACCAACGCGATAAAGGGGTTGTCAATCCCTTCACGGTAACTTGCAAAAGTGAGATCTGATAGAGATAATAAGATAAGATAAATATTTTTGATATTTTTATGATATAGATTGGAAAGTAAAGATGCAAAATAAAGATAGATCGAAAACTTATATGATAAAAGATAGACCCGAGGGCCATAGATTTCACTAGTGGCTTCTCTCAAGATAGCATAAGTATTACGGTGGGTGAACAAATTACTGTCAAGCAATTGATAAAAAGTGCATAGTTATAGAATATCTAGGCATGATCATGTATATAGGCATCATGTCCATGACAAGTAGATCGAAATGATTCTGCATCTACTACAATTACTCTACACATCGACCAACTCCTGCCTGCATCTAGAGTATTAAGTTCATGAAGAACAGAGTAACGCATTAAGAAAGATAACATGATGTAGAGGGATAAACTTAAGCAAGATGATATAAACCCCATCTTTTTATCCTCGATGGCAGCAATACAATATGTGCCTTGCTGCCCCTGCTGTCACTGGGAAAGGACACCGCAAGATTGAACCCAAAGCTAAGCACTTCTCCCATTGCAAGAAAGATCAACATAGTAGGCCAAACCAAACTAATAATTCGAAGAGACTTGCAAAGATAACCAATCATACATAAAAGAATTCAGAGGAGATTCAAATATTTCTCATAGATAAACTTGATCATACACCCACAATTCATTGGATCTCGACAAACACACCGCAAAAAGAGTTACATCAAATAGATCTCTAAGAAGATCGAGGAGAACTTTGTATTGAGATTCAAAGAGATAGAAGAAGCCATCTAGCTAATAACTATGGACCCGAAGGTCTGTGCTAAACTACTCACAAGTCATCGGAGAGGCTATGGAGTTGATGTAGAAGCCCTCCATGGTCGATTCCCCCTCCGGCGGAGCGCCGGTGAAGGCTCCAAGATGGGATCTCGCAGATACATAAGGTTGCAGCGGTGGAAATAGGGTTTCGTGGTGCTCCTGGATGTTTTCGGGGTATGTAGATATATATAGGAGGAAGAAGTAGGTCGGTGGAGCCACGAGGGGCCCACGAGGGTGGGGGGCGCGCCCACCCCCCTAGGGCGCGCCTGGCACCCTCATGGCCGCCTCGTTTACTACTTGACGTCCACTCCAAGTCTCCTGGTTTGCATTTGTTCCAAAAAGATCGTTCCCGAAAGTTTCATTCCGTTTGGACTCTGTTTGATACCCCTTTTCTTTGAAACACTAAAATAGGCAAAAAAACAGCAACTCGGGCTGGGCCTCCGGTTAGTAGGTTAGTCCCAAAAATGATATAAAAGTGTAAAGTAAAGCCCATAAAGATCCAAAACGGGCAATATAATAGCATGGAATAATCAAAAATTGTAGATACGTTGGAGACGTATCAGGGCCGAGGCGGTGAAGCAAATCACCCCGGTAGGGCCTTCCGGAACCAAGGAAAGCCCGCCAGGGGACGAGAGAAAGAGGTTTGCAATGATGAGAGTAATGAAGGGGATGAAGAGGAAACCAGCGAGCAGGAATTCCAGAAGGCCACTGACGCCCTGTATGTTGACGGGTGTGCATCTTTGCACTCCTCTCACCGCCAACTCAAACAATGGGCGCATGAGGTCAATGTCGTGGAGCCAGTGGCAGAGTTTTGGAAGCCGCTCAAATGTTCACGCACGCCCATCATCTTTGACAAAGAGGACCATCCTAACCGCACTTCTTTGGTGGGGTGTTTTCCATTGTTGGTCTCTCCAATAATTCGCAACCTCAAGGTCACAAAGATGATGGTTGACGGCGGGGCCGGGTTGAATCTGATTTCCCCAAAGGTTATCAGCAAGCTTTAGATAGCAGAGGAAGAGCTCAAGGCCACTAGCACATTTCAAGGAGTTAATCCCGGCAGGACTCGTCCTAAGGGAAAGATCATGTTGTCAGTGACGTTTGGAGGAGAGTTGAACTATAGGACCGAGCAGATTGTGTTTGATATGGTTGACCTCCCCCTGTTGTACAATGGGATCCTTGGATGCCCAGTCCTAGAAAAGTTCATGGCGGCATCCCACTATGCCTACAACACCTTGAAGATGGCAGGGCCGATGGGGGTCCTTTCCATTCTGTCAGATGAGAAAGAAACAATCATTTGCGTAGATAAGATGTGCCGGGACGCAGTCGCTCCAGAGGCCGCCGAAGCTGCAGTGTCCGCCAAGGAAAGCAATGGAAAGAAGAAGGATAGTAAGGAGACCGGCAAGGAATCCGAGAAGTGTTCCCCCATCGAGGGCATAGCACCCGTTCATGACGTGCTGAAGAGTTCCAACTACAAGAGATCCAAGGTTGTTGCACCTCATGTGAAGAAGGTCCCGACAGTGCTAGCTGGCGTAGATGGTCCCTTTACTATAAGCGCCACCCTTGATGACAAATAGGAAAGCATGCTCGTTGCCTTCCTACGGATGCATATCGATGTGTTTGCCTCGCAACCATCTGATATCCCCGGTGTTCCCAGGGAGGCAATTGAGCACCACCTTGCTGTCTGCCCACGTGTCCGACCCGTCAAGTAGAAAGTCCGGAAGCAGGCCTTGGAACGGTAGGAATTCATTGTCGAGGAGATCAAGAAACTTGAAGCAGCTAGTTTTGTTAGAGGAGTATTGCGCCCAACATGGTTAGCAAGCCCAGTGGTTGTACACAAGGCCAACAAGAAGTGGAGGTTGTGCATAGATTTCACATACCTCAACAAGGCTTGCCCGAAGTATACATTTCCCTTGCCGCGCATCGATCAGATTGTGATTCCACGTCAGGATGTGATTTGCTTTCTTCTCTGGATGAATACTCCGGATATCATCAGATCTTCATGTCCAAGGAAGACAAAGAGAAGGCATCCTTCATCACCCCATGCGGTATGTACTGCTTTGTGCGCATGCCTTTTGGGTTAAAAAGTGTCGGGTCTAGTTTTGATGGGCAGTCCAAATTGGTTTTGAACCACAGTTGCACCGAAATATTGAGGCTTATATGGATGATATTGTGGTCAAGACTGTCGGTGTCAAAACCGGCGGATCTCGGGTAGGGGGTCCCAAACTGTGCGTCTAAGGTTGATGGTAACAGGAGGCGGGGGACATGATGTTTACCCAGGTTTGGGCCCTCTCTATGGAGGTAATACCATACTTCCTTCTTGATTGATCTTGATGAATACGAGTATTACAAGAGTTGATCTACCATGAGATCGTAATGGCTAAAACCCTAGAAGTCTAGCCTATATGATTATGATTGCCTCTACGGACTAAGCCCTCCGGTTTATATAGACACCGGAGGGGACTAGGGTTGTACAAAGTCGGTTGCAGAGAAAGGAGTCTACATATCCGAACGCCAAGCTTGCCATCCACGCAAAGGATAGTCCCATCCGAACACGGGAAGAAGTCTTCTATCTTGTATCTTCATAGCCCATCAGTCCGGCCCACGTCACATAGGCTAGACGGCTGAGGACCCCTTAATCCAGGACTCCCTCAGTAGCCCCAGAACCAGCCTTCAATGACGAGATGTCCGACGCACAGATTGTATTCGGCATTGCAAGGTGGGTTCCTCCTCCAAATAGTCCAAAGCATCCTTCGAATACAAAAAATGTGTCCGGCTCTGCAAAAAAAATACAACACACAACCATAGAGAGTATAGTATTTCACGAGTCCAATCCATTGACAACTTTTTGTAGCGTGACATCATGTTGCCGCCCGGCCATTATTAGAACCGTTTTTAGCCTGCCGCTCCATGTTTCGAGATGCGGTTTCATTGGCATGTATTGTCAAAGAAGAGATCGTGTCCCCTTATTGCGGGATTCTCATCAAATACTGGCGTGGGTAACCCTACCGTGTTGCATGCACGACCCTTGGGGAATAGGCGAGCTTTAAGGCTAGTGGGGAGGTGCTCCATATTTGCTGCCTTTATAAGGAGATAAGGATTTACCCCATTCACCCACGCCTTCTCTTTCTCTGCCTCCCCCTTTGTCGAGCTCCGGCACCCAATTTCTCATCCTTTCCGCCCAAGAAAGCACTCCAACCATGTCCGGATCCGGAGCGCAGGGCAAGTGTATGGCCTCCTACATCAAGGATAAGGACATTACCAAGCTCCGAGAGGCTAGGTTTTGGCCAAGGAAAACGCCCACCGGCTTCCGGCCCAAGGACAGATCGTCCCCTCCCTGGAGCCCCTTGAGAGGGTAGTATTCATCCCCCACTTAGTCCGCAGGTTGGGATTTCCTCTCCACCCGTTCGTCCGCGGACTCATGTTCTACTATGGACTGGATTTCCACAATCTGGCCCCAAATTCTTTCCTCAACATCTCGGCATTCATTGTCATGTGCGAGGCCTTCCTCCGCATCCTACCCCACTTTGGATTGTGGTTAAATATCTTCAATGTGAAGCCAAAGGTGGTGAGTGGTCAACACGCAGAGTATGGAGGCGCCATGGTGAGCAAGATGCCCAACGCCACATGGCCAATAGGTACCTTCGTAGAGACCGTCAAAGGGTGGGAACGACAGTGGTTCTACGTCACAGAGCCGCGAGGCACCACCTGGCCGCGGCTCTCGAATGTCGGTCCGGAACCCCGATACGGCTCACCTCCTGGCCAGAGAAGGGCCTGGACTGGTCTTCGCCGGATGAGCTGACAGCGCTTAAGACACGCATTAGGAGCATAATAGACAAGAATATCAAGCTCGTCAATGTGATCCAAGTGATGCTTGTCCGCCGGATCCTTCCATGCCAAAGCCGGACTTGCCATTTGTGGGAGTTCAATCCTGCCAAGCACCAGACCTTGCTGCAGTTCTTCGGCACTACGCACGAAGACATTTGGAAGGTGCTTTTCAAGTCCAACAAGACGTGGCTAGATACAACCGAGGATCATGGGCATGACTTGGCCCATCCCGCTAGTCCGGTAAGTTTTTTCATGTTTTCAAGGTGTATCCTTTACTTGCATACTCGAGGAAGACGCCTAAGCCTACCTACTGATTCTCTCAGGGTTGGACAAAGAAGGCGGAGTGGATTCACTGTCCGGCTCCGCTGCCCGAAGACCCATCAATTCCACTTCTGACGAAGATGCTGGTTCCATCGCCCTATCAAGCGCCGGAGAAGAAGGCCAAGAAGAAGGCCAAGGGGATCAGAGGTGGCCTCCATCGCAAGGGTGCTTTGGACATGATGTCCGAAGACACCATGACTCACTCCTCCGCCACCGAGGACAAAGAGGAGGAGGAAAGCAACTCTCCCCCTGAGGGGGGAAGGAAGAAGAGAGGGCAGAGGCATCCAAGAGGGGGAAGGGTTTCCTCGCAGATAACTCTGCGTGGGACGTCGACAGCAGTCCAGAGTGGCGCCCTCGAGACAAGCCCCTGGCCGAATCATGAGTACTCAAGAACTCGGACGCATTCATATATCAGGCCTCTCTACTTCATAGTCTTAACATGATGAATCACGCATTTGCAGTCCAGCTCAGTCCGACCTCGAGCGATCCTCATCTTCGGGGGATTCCCTGGACCCGAAGGCGATGGATAACGGCGGCCTCCTCTCCCAAGGCCATGGATGACACCGAGGTTTTGTCCCAAAGGATCCCAGGCCAGGGAGAGACTCAGGAGGTCGTCAGGGTGGCGCCGGAGGCTGAAACCTCAGCCGCCGGACACATGGGGGAGCAAATCCCCATGTATACTGACGATGGGGGCCAGATCTAATTTGGCCCCCATCCGAATACAATTTCGGAGACCTGTACGGCTCTGGAATCAGGCAAGCAGCCTCTTTCGAAAGAAGGAGGTGCGCCGACTCCACCGATGACCTCTGTCCATCCAGAGGCACCGGATAATTTGCTGGAAGCGCTGCGAGGCGCTTCCATTGTTGAGGAACACCGTATCCATATCGGTACGGTGGTAGAGAGGGTGCGGTCCGTTAAGAGCGGACTGACCGACGCCTTTAGCAACCTTCTAAGAGGTTTTGAGGTGAGCGACACAATTATATAAAAAGAATGTCACAGTACAGACAGTAGCCCTTGAGACTTTGTCCGGTGTTTGGAAAGAAAAGCCAAACAGAGGATCAAATAATTTTTGTAGGAGACTAACCTGACATGTCTATGTGAATAAGCAGGCGTCATTGCTGGCAGCGACCTCTCATGTTGCTGAGGTCTCTAGACTGAAGCAGAGTCTGGAGCGGACCAAGGAAGAGATCGGTTGGGTGAAGAAAAAGCTGGAAGACAATCAAGGTATACAATAACCTTGTCTATATTTAGGAGGGATGAATGATTTGTGCTGACTAAAGTGCCATGATATTTATTACGATCGGCGACCGAGGTGGAGACCCTCAAGAAGATGCTGGGCGAGGCCGAGGAGAGAGCGGCCAAGGAACAAGCCACTCATGAAAAGCATGAGGCCAGGGTTGGTGAGGTCCAGTAGGAGCTTCAGGACACCATGAAGAAATGTGAGTCCTTGGAGCACAACATTGCGGATCAAGGGTCCGAATTTGCCAAGGCCCACTAAAGCGCACATGATGCCCGGGTTGAAGCCCAGGGCACCCTCCAGGATGTCCAGGAGGCCAGAAAAATCACGGCGGGTAAGGCCTTTATTATGCAGAGAAAATATGTGAAGAAAAGGTTCCTCTTACTGACCCGGATTTGGAGTTCTCCAGGGGCGTTTGCGGATCTGCCGCGCAGCGTTTCAGACGCTACGGAGTTCTTCCGAGCTGAAGAGGGGAGCTCCATGGAGAAGCTGTTTTGGTCGCAATACCTTGCGCCAGAACATCCGGTGCCCTTTAGAGATCAGCTAAAATAGCTGGTCGAACTTCATAGGGCGGCTGAACTAGGCATGAAGGATTTAGTAATCTGGCTATGGCCTGTTGAAGCCATACACAGCAGCTACTTTGGGCTCGTGAAGCGGCTGGTCAATGACTGCCCTTGGCTCGATGCCATCAAGCGGTCGGTCTGTATCGAAGGTGCGTGAATGGCCTTCGCCCGAGTCAAGATGAAGTGGGTGAAGATGGACGTCGTGAAGCTTGTGACCGAGGGACCGCCTGCGGGCAAGGAGCACCGCACGCCCAAGCGGTATTTTGACGATGTCCTCGAGGGATCCCGCATTGTAGAGGGGCTGTGTTCAAAAGACATTATCTTTGAATAAAGTCATTCATATTGTCCCTTCCTGTATTACGAAACAGAGCCGTTATGTAATATAATGCTTGTTATTTAAAATTTTACCTCCTGTGCGGCCGTTTTGTTAAATATGAGACTTCGCCAGTCGTCGGCTTCAGCCCCCACGTAGGCAGTACGGGGGTGTTCAGGATGAATCTAAACACTCATTACCCCAGAGTGTGGTCCTTACAGGAGGTATTTAGCGCAACGAACCAGGCAATCGGACTATGTGGCTTTATCACCCTCACTTAGCCATAGGAGTTTGGCAAATATAAATGTAGGCGCAGAACCTAGTATTCGTAAGTTCGAACTTGGGGTGTTTTAAACACCTGATTGGATAAAACATGATTCATCGCATAATGAGGAAAAAGTCGCAAACGATTTGTAACCTCTCGAACAGCTGACTGGCTCATGCCACATCATGACAATCAGTTTTTGGCTTTCTCTACTGAGGTGTTCATCTGGACAAACCAGGACACAATCATAGTAGTTCTCCCTTTACTAGCCTAGCTGATATAGAGGAACGTAAGGTAGTAAGAACAGGAGCAGGGCAACCCAACTATTGACCAAAGATATGATTCGGAGCCGATGCATATAATGCTAAAGTTCGGGGTGCCGAACTATACTGTAAAAAAGTGTTCGGACTTTGTTGTCGTATTATGGGGCGTAATGAAGCCCCTGGTGAATTAAGGCATCCCAGAGTGTACGGGTGCAATTGATAAGAATATCAAGAAAAAGAAAAATGAAGTAATAGGCTAATGCCGCAGAAATTGGGCCGCTAACTATTTTCCATTATAGTTTGAGTAATACGTCAAAAAGTATTTGTACAAGTAGTGCGATAAGCAATGTGGCTATTTAACATGCCACAACCAAGGGAGAGCTGTGTGCGGGTCCTTAAATCAGGCATAATGATCGTTTAAAGAGACCACCTAGAAATTCCCTTATACGTCAATGCTTCTTGCCATCTTGGTGTATTGTAGGATCGAAAGTATGTCTAGAGGGGGGTGATTAGACTACTTGACCAAATAAAAACTTATCCTTTTCCCAGTTTTAGTCTTTGGCAGATTTTAGCTATCTTAGCACAAATCAAGCAATCTTAACACAATTCAAGCAAGCATGCAAAGAGTATATGAGCAGCGGAAAGTAAAGCATGAAACTTGCAAGAATGTAAAGGGAAGGGTTTGGAGAATTCAAACACAATTTGGAGACACGGTGATTTTTGAGCCGTGGTTCCAATAGGTGGTGCTATCGTACATCCACGTTGATGGAGACTTCAACCCACGAAGGGTAACGATTGCGCGAGTCCACGGAGGGCTCCACCCATGAAGGGTCCATGAAGAAGCAACCTTGTCTATCCTACCATGGCCGTCGCCCACGAAGGACTTGCCTCACTAGTGGTAGATCTTCACGAAGTAGGCCATCTCCTTGCCCTTACAAACTCCTTGGTTCAACTCCACGATCTGGACGGAGGCTCCCAAGTGAAACCTAGCCAATCTAGGAGGCACCACTCTCCAAGAAGTAACAAATGGTGTGTTGATGATGAACTCCTTGCTCTTGTGCTTCAAATTATAGTCTCCCCAACACTCAACTCTCTCTCACAGGATTTGGATTTCGTGGAAAGAAGATTTGAGTGGAAAGCAACTTGGGGAAGGCTAGAGATCAAGATTCATGTGGTAGGAATGGAATATCTTGGCCTCAACACATGAGTAGGTGGTTCCTTCTCAGAAACAGCAAGTTGGAAGTGTAGGTTTGTTCTGATGGCTCTCTCCACGAATGAAGAGGAGGTGGAGGAGTATATATAGCCTCCACACAAAATCTAACCGTTACACACAACTTGCCAAACTCGGTGGGACCGAATTGGTAAACTCGTTCAGACCGATTCAACAAATCTAGTGACCCTTAGGATTTTCGGTGGGACCGACATGCAACTCGGTAGGACCGGTATGATTAGGGTTAGGGCATAACGTAATCTCGGTGGGACCGATTACACAAACTCGGTGAGACCGATTTTGGTAATAGGCTAACCAGAGAGTTGGTCAGGTAAACTCGGTGGGACCGATTTGCTCATTTTGGTGGGACCGAAATGTTACGAAAAGGAAACATGGAGTTTTCATTGCAATCTCGATGGGACCGATCGCTCATCTCGGTTGTACCGAAACGTTACGAAGGGAAAGAGAGAGATTACAACCCCATCTCTGTGAGAACGAGATCCCTATCAGTGAGACCGATTTGCCTAGGGTTTGTGGCAGTAGCTATGACATTTGAACTCGGTGGCGCCGGGTAGAAAGAATCGGTGGGGCCGAGTTTGACTGTTGGTTTAGGTCATATGTGGATATGAGAAAGTAGTTGAGGGTTTTGGAGCATATCACTAAGCATTGTGGAGCAAGAAACTCATTAAGCAACACGTCATCCCTCCTTGATAGTATTGGCTTTTCCTATGGACTCAATGTGATCTTGGATCACTAAAATATAAAATGTAGAGTCTTGAGCTTTTGAGCTTGAGCCAATCCTTTTCTCCTTAGCATTTTGAGGGATCCACTTTTCTCATCCATGCCATGCCATTCGTTGAGCTTTTCCTGAAATATTCATCTTGGAATGATGTTAGCTCAATGAGCTATATGTTGTTAGGAATTACCAAAACCACCTAGGGATAGTTGCACTTTCAAGCTCCCCCTTTTTCGTAATTGATGACAACATATACATCAAAGCTTCGACAAATGATAATAAGAGTGAAAAACAAAGTCGCTTTGAGAAGTATGTGATAATCAAGAGCTCCCCCTAAATTTGTGCATAGTTTAAGATTTGCTTTGGACTGCAAATGCACAAGGAGTTAGGCTCATGGGTAACTCTTGCATGTCACATACATCTTGGTGGAGCGCTCAAAATGATAATAACTGAATACATGCACTCATAACCAAGCAAAGTGAATGATCATATAGAGATAAACGAGATAATGTCATCCAACAAGCATAAATGTAGCATATGATCAAACACATGATCATCAAGTATCACACGGACATAGAGTATCTCAAACAAGCAAATAGAGTTCAACCACCAAAGCAAGAGAGAATAAAAAGCAACACTCTCTCTCGAAGCCTATGATCTATACATTTTTCTCCCCCTTTGGCAATAAGTTACCAAAAAGTTCATAGAAAATGCATAGCACTAGATCGACTCTCAGGCTTGATCTTCAGGTGGTGGTGTAGAGATGGCTCCTTGGACGAAGACTTCAGTAGATGTGGATGGAGCTGGAGTTGTGGGTGCTGAAGCTGGTTGCACTGGAGCTGTAGGAGCTGTAGCTGGTGCAGATGAAGTGGCTCTAGTGTCTGTCACTGGCACTGCAGCTGATCTCTGAGCTCTAGGCACTCTGGAAAATGCATCAGTGGTTGTCTTGCCCTTCCTCTCCTCCATGTCGTCCTGAAGCTGCTCAACAACAGACTGGATCTCAGTTACCTTCACATCCAAGTTATAGAACTTGTGCTCCATGATCCTCTCCAGGCTCTCCTGGTTTTGAGTCATGGTGGCCAGCCCTTTCTCAATCCTCAGAGTGGATGCAATCAAGTAGCCTAGTTGATCCCGTTTGCTCTTCAGAAAGTACTGAGATGCCTCTTCCATTGTTGGCATCTTGGTAGCCTTCTCTGTCCTTGCCTTCTCCTTCTTGGCTTGAGCATGCACATAAGATGGCTCATCTTCATTCATAACCACTTGGTTATCCTCAAAGTCTGGATATATAGCAAAATGTTCCTTGTCCAGCAAGTATGTGCCTGTGCCCATCTTGGAGTTTATCAGCTCCTAGATCTGTGGGGCATACCCACAACTTCTTTTCTGGTCAGCTGCTGTCCTCTTGATAGTCTCAACAATGAGGCTCATGACCTTGAATTTCTATGGCACATCAAATAGGTGTAGCAAGTTTATTGCATGGCTTCTGATCATGTTGTGGTCACCTGACTTGGGCAGGAGAGTGTGTCTGAGGATCCAGTTGATGGTTGGTAGTCCTAACAGAAGATAGTGTACAGATCCAAACTTATGTGTTTCAACAGCAGCATCTGGGATCTCTTTGTACATATGTGCCATAGTGTTGTGAACCATCTTCTTGTTGGCATAGACATCCAAGTCATCTTCCTTATCCTTAGGTGCATTGATCAGATTTGCCCATTACTCAATAGTGGATTGGTACCTTGTACCTTCAGACATCCACAATATCCTGCCATCTGGATAGAAATGTGCTGCGGAGTAGAATTGCATAATGAGCTCATCATTCCACTTTGTGAGCTTCTGCCAAACAAAGTCTGCAACTCCACAAGTACTGAAACTGTCATACACTCCAGGATAGTGTTCCTCATTTTCCTTCATGTAGGTCCAGTGCACCCACCTCATGTCACAAACTATAGGCTTCTTGTCCAACAATACTGTCTCATAGAATTCCAGCTGTTCCTTAGTATGGAACCTGTAGTCAACATCAGTCCTTCTCCTGATAGCATAGGGATCAGACAACCTCCACTGTCTGAGTCATGCATCCTTCCTCATCTTCATGTTCTCAGCCACATGATGAGCATTATTGTGGTCTGGAATCTTTGGCTTCAACTTTCTCAAAACATGCTCTTCATCTTCTTCTTCTTCAGCAACAGTTCCAGGCACTAGGGCCTTGTCCTTCTCAGCAGCAGATATGTTTCTGGTATTCCTCTTTGGTGCAGTCTTTGGTTTGGAGGCAGCTTTGGGTGCTTCTTTGGGCTTTGATGATGCAGCCCCTAACCTAATAGCATCACCCATAAGCTTATGGGCCTTGGGTGCTGGTGCAGCAACCTCTTCTTCCTCTTCCTCTTCCATCATGGAAGGCTTTCCAACAACTCTGTCCATGGTCTTATTGACCCTTTCCTTCCTTTTCTTCCCTTCTGCAGCAGCCTCTTTTGGTTGAGATTCCAAAGGTACTTGAGTAGAGGCTCTGGCTTTAGACAGGGGAGTTCTCTTTACAGGCACTTTGATCTTCATTCCAGGCTTAATGGATGCAGCTGTGACATACTCCTTTTTGAGCAGTTTCTTCTTGGAAGTGGCCTCATCCTGTACTGCCACATAGTCTTCATCCTCAGATTCTGAGGTTTTCTTCTTTCTGGTTCTGGGGGAAGCCTTAGGTAAGTTTCTTGGGGTGCTCCTGCTGCCCTCATCAGAGGTACTAGAGGGACTAGTGCCCTCACTCATCTGAATCTGCTCCTCTTCCCTATTCTGGCTGTCACTTTGATCAGACATGTTGCAAACACTGACTGCTGACCCTATGAATAGATGTAGATGAGATAGAGTGGATGAGCATCACAAAATATAGAGGTTTTTGCAAAAGAATGATTGAAAAACTTAGTTTTAGTTTTCCACAGAAAGCATTTTGGATCAACCTTTGCAAACTTGGTGATATCGAAGCAGCTTTTGGAACCTAAACTAGTGAACTCGGTCAGACCGAGTCACAGTTTGGTGGCACCGAGACTGCTAGGGTTTCACAAAGTCCTTAACTCGGTCACACCGATTTGCAATTCTCGGTCAGACCGAGAATCACTTGTGCAATGGCCTTAGCCGAATCGGTGAAACCGAGTTCTGCAACTCGATGGGTCCGAGATGGTTTCGGCGGAAACCTAACCCTAAATTTTCAATTCATTACTAAACTATGGATTGTTTTAACTGGATAGAGTAGTTTCAATCGTGGCAAGAATCACGATGAACACAATGTGCTAGGAATCGGACGGGGATAGCACTATGATCGAGTCCATACCCTAGCTTGGTGATGAACTCGCTACGGCGGCAACGGCGGGGGTGAATTCCGTTGACGGCGGTGGAGACCAGCGACTGGAGGCAGCTGGCGATGAGGAGGACGATCCGGAGAGCCTGGAGGCAGAGCGAGCTATGCGCGGGCGAAGGAGTTTGGAGAAAGTTTCCAAAAAATTTCCCGTGAGTATATATAGCCCGACCCTATCGGTGTGACCGAGTGGAACAACTCGGTGGCACCGAGATGCATAACTGTATACAGTTACAGCAACTCGGTGTGACCGAAAAGTTCAAATCGGTTGCACCGAGATTGAAAACCTAGATCGACTTAGTGATCTCGGTATGACCTAAATGGAGGAATCGGTCAGACCGAAACGCACAAAGAAGTTTTGGAAGTTTAAGTCTATGACGAATCAGGGACTCCGAGTGTTCCTCACACAGAGTGGTTCGAATCTGACTTGATCAAATTTTGTGATGTAGCATGAATAGAGTTTGAGACAAGAAAAGCATAGATAGCTAGAGAAGGTTCTTAGGCATTCTTGTTCATCCACTTGGCAAAAGAAAAAGAAACCAACCAATCAAAGCAACAAGTGGATGTCCTCGAATGAGTAAAATATGCAACCAACATGCTCACACAATAAAATGGCAAATGAAATATGTGGCAAAGCATGCACAACCAAATCTATCATCTATCAAACAATTGGCAATGACTAGGTCATCTATATATGAGTATATTGACTTAGGAGTCAAATGAGAACATTTGATCATAGGTCATACTCATCGTTTAAGCTCAAGTGGGGTTACCACTTTTACATAATGCATTGATGTGTTCACACCATCAGAGTTGCTTTGACTCAATTCTTAGAGTTAAGCTCCCCCTAGATGTGAGATCCCTCCTTAGAGGGATAAACTAACCTTGGGTTTTGTCGATGATGACCTCATGTAGGTGTTGAAGATGTGGATGCTCAATGTTAATGTAGATCATTTGGAGCAATCCCTTGGAGTGAGTTGCACTTTCAATACCTACACGGGTTAGTCCCACAAGGAACAAACAAGGATATCCATAGACATAGAGTGATGCTCACACAAGATAATGTCTATGAGATCATTAGGTTACCTTGTCCCTTGTCTTACCAACAAGAGGGTTTGTGACTCCTTTAACTAGTGCAAGATGTGGAAGTTGATTGCACTTGTTGTTGCCAAAATGATATGAGTGAAATATGTTGGTGGAGTCACCCTCAAGAACTCTCTAGTTCTTCTTCTTCGGGATACACATCATCTTGATGGGAATCCTTGGAGTTGTAGTCGTACGTGATGAAGTAGAACTTGACGTAGTCTTGGGAACCCACTTGACCAAGGCCTTAGGAGCTTCTTCAAATGCATCAATCTCCTCTTGAAGCTTGTCCTTGCCTTTTTGCTTGTGGTCTTGTGGTGGAAGATCATCTTAAGCTTGTGTCCCCTTGAAGGAAGTGGGATCATACTTCTCTTATTGAGGAACAAACTTCGTCTTGGGGTATTGATCTTCTTCCCACTCAACTCCATTGGCCTTGAACTTTCGTTCAAAACCAACATCTTGGTTCTTCCGGTGACTTCCTTGCTTGCGTACAATTTCCTCAAATTGCTTACTCCCGGCAAGGCTCTTGTAAACACCTTTCTCTATAATTCCCTTCAATAGGCTATTTTCTTTCTCAAGTGTAACTTGGCTAAGAGAATCATTAGTGGAATCAAGAGAACTACTAGAAGCAACAACATTGGATTTAGCATGATTGTTGTTACTACTAGAGGAAGAATCCTTCTTGTTCTTGTTAGTGGACTTGACTTGAGGCATGTAAGTAGATAAGAGTAAACGCTTGGCAATGTAAGAAGAACTTTTCTTACGGAGATCATCATTGATTGCCTTTAAGAACTCATGCTCTTGCTCAAGGTTGAGCTTTTCAAAGCGTAACTTCTCATGAGTCCTTAAAAGTTCTTGATGATCTTCTAAGATAGTTTCATGTGCTAACTTAAGAGTGTTTAGTTCTTTAGTTAGAAGCTCAATCTTCTCCTAATCATTGTCATTCGTTTTATCTTAATTAGCATGATTAATTGACGTTTCATCATAGTATTCATCACTAGAGTTGTCAACAAGTAAATCATCATCACCTAGCAAGTCATCTTCATCACTATTGAAATCAACATAATCGGGGTGTGTTACCTTTGGGCCTTTAGCCATGAAACATCTTCCAAGTCCTTCATTTGGTGAGTGAAATATGTCGTAGGAGTTGGTTGACACAAGTGCTAGACAAGCAACACCTTCATCTTGAGTATATTCAGAGTCGGAGTGATAGCTTCTCTCGGAGTGATTGTCGGAGTCGGAGCCAGATAACCATTCACCAACATGAGCTTGATGTCTTCGTTTTGTGTAGCTCCTTGATGACTTGTCCTTCCTTTCCAAATCCTTGCTTCTCTGGGATGTTCTTCATTCATAACGATCATCTCTACTCCTCCTCTCTCTTGGTGGTGATTCTTCTCTTCTACTTCTCCTCTTGGGTGATTCTTCTCTTCTTTTGAGGGTTGCCGTACACTCATTGGAATAGTGTCCGGGTCTCCCAAAATTGTAGCAATTGCGTTCTTGACTAGAAGATATTTTGTCATTGTAGGACCTTGACTTAGATCTTCTTTCTTTGCTTCTACTCAAGTAGAACTTGTTGAAGTTCTTCATCATTAAGCTCAATTCTTCATTAAAGGTTTGTTTCTCACTTGATGATGTGGGGGCTTCACATGTGGCTTTGTAAGCACCACTTGACTTGTTGTGAAGTTCCTCCTTATCCTTGAGTGACCTCTCATGAGCAACAATTCTTCCAATGACTTCCGTTGGCTTGAGATCTTTGTAATTTGGCATCATTTGGATCAATGTGCACAAGGTATCATATTTTCCGTCCAAAGCTCTTAGGATCTTCTTGATGATGAATTTGTCAGTCATATCTTCACTTCCTAAGCCCGCAATCTCATTTGTGATAAGAGCAAGCCTAGAGTACATTTCAGCGACACCTTCACCATCCTTCATTTTGAACTTGTCAAGTTGACTTTGGAGCACATCCAACTTGGATTCCTTGACAGAGTCGGTACCTTCATGCATATCAATCAAAGTGTCCCAAATTTCCTTTGGATTCTCAAGACGGCTGATTTTGTTGAATTCTTCGCGGCACAATCCATTGAAGAGGATATCACAAGCTTGAGCGTTGTATTGCAACATCTTCAACTCTTCCGCACTAGCTTCACGGTTTGGTTCTCACCCATCAAAGAATTCACTTTGCAAGCCAATACACACAATATCCCAAACGGCGGGGTTATGTCCAAGAATATGCATTTTCATCTTATGCTTCCAACTAGCAAAATTAGTACCATCAAAGTAAGGACCTCTACAGTGATAATTTCCCTCGCTAGACGCCATACTCTCCTAGGTTGTGAAACCAAGGCTATGACCACCAAAAGCTATGGAAATCAAAGCAAATGGAGACCAAAGCTCTGATACCACTTCTAGGATCGAAAGTATGTCTAGAGGGGGGTGATTAGACTACTTGACCAAATAAAAACTTATCCTTTTCCCAATTTTAGTCTTTGGCAGATTTTAGCTATCTTAGCACAAGTCAAGCAGTCTTAACACAATTCAAGCAAGCATGCAATGAGTATATGAGCAGCGGCAAGTAAAGCATGCAACTTGCAAGAATGTAAAGGGAAGGGTTTGGAGAATTCAAATGCAATTTGGAGACACGGTGATTTTTGAGTCGTGGTTCCGATAGGTGGTGCTATCGTACATCCATGTTGATGGAGACTTCAACCCACGAAGGGTAATGGTTGCGCGAGTCCACGGAGGGCTCCATCCAAGAAGGGTCCATGAAGAAGCAACCTTGTCTATCCCACCATGGTTGTCACCCACGAAGGACTTGCCTCACTAGCGTTAGATCTTCACGAAGTAGGCGATCTCCTTGCCCTTACAAACTCCTTGGTTCAACTCCACAATCTTGTCGGAGGCTCCCAAGCGACACCTAGCCAATCTAGGAGACACCACTCTCCATGAAGTAACAAATGGTGTGTTGATGATGAACTCCTTGCTCTTGTGCTTCAAATGATAGTCTCCCCAACACTCAACTCTCTCTCACAGGATTTGGATTTGGTGGAAAGAAGATTTGAGTGGAAAGCAACTTGGGGAAGGCTAGAGATCAAGATTCATATGGTAGGAATGGAATATCTTGGCCTCAACAGATGAGTAGGTGCTTCCTTCTCAGAAACAGCAAGTTGGAAGTGTAGGTTTGTTCTGATGGCTCTCTCCACGAATGAAGAGGAGGTGGAGGGGTATATATAACCTCCACACAAAATCTAACCATTACACACAACTTGCCAAACTCGGTGGGACCGAATTGGTAAACTCGGTCAGACCGATTCAGCAAATCTAGTGACCGTTAGGATTTTTAGTGGGACCGACATGCAACTCGGTAGGACCGATATGATTAGGGTTAGGGCATAACGTAATCTCGGTGAGACCGATTACAAAAAATCGGTGAGACCGATTTTGGTAATAGGCTAACCAGAGAGTTGGTCAGGTAAACTCGGTGGGACCGATTCGCTCATTTTGGTGGGACCGAAATGTTACGAAAAGGAAATAGGGAGTTTTCATTGCAATCTCGGTGGGACCGATCGCTCATCTCGGTGGTACCGAAACGTTACGAAGGTAAACAGAGAGATTACAACCCCATCTCGGTGAGACCGAGATCCCTATCGGTGAGACCGATTTGCCTAGGGTTTGTGGCAGTGGGTATGACATCTGAACTCGGTGGCGCCGGGTAGAAAGAATCGGTGGGGTCGAGTTTGACTGTTGGTTTAGGTCATATGTGGATATGAGAAAGTAGTTGAGGGTTTTGGAGCATATCACTAAGCACTGTGGAGCAAGAAACTCATTAAGCAACACCTCATCCCTCCTTGATAGTATTGGCTTTTCCTATGGACTCAGTGTGATCTTGGATCACTAAAATATAAAATGTGGAGTCTTGAAGTTTTGAGCTTGAGCCAATCCTTTTCTCCATAGCATTTTGAGGGATCCACTTTTCTCATCCATGCATTCCATTCATTGAGCTTTTTCTAAAATATTCATCTTGGAATGATGTTAGCTCAATGAGCTATATGTTGTTAGGAATTACCAAAGCCACCTAGGGATAGCTGCACTTTCATGTATCTGTCCTTTGATAGGTCCGATAATCAGTCCACCAGGAAAGGCCCAGGAAAAAAGAAACCTAAAAAGGAAAAGAAAAAGTGAAAGTATGTGGGTCCAGGGGAGGTTGAGCCATGGAATGGACCAGGATCTAGTTGTGCCTAAGTCTATGCCCATGGTATTTTGAGTGCGTAGTTATGTACGCGCGGTATGAATGCCGCCGTTTGATCTGGACTGGGACGGAGGCCGAATTGCTAATCAAACTCTTGACGAGCTGGATTGTCCTGCTGCAGAGTAGTTCGGACTCGTTTGACAGTATCCGGGAGCTTGGCCGCCGAATTAAGGTTCTACCAGAAAAGGCTGCTCTATGCTTCTGCTGCGAGGGCAGCGGTGTGCTCCTTGGTACAGAGGGAGCATTCCGTGTTTCCATTGACTATTATGACACCGCGTGGTCCGGGCATCTTGAGCTTGAGATAAGCGTAGTGTGGAACCGCATTGAATCAAGCGAATGCGGTTCGTCTGAGCAGTGCAAGATAGCCACTGCGGAAGAGGACGATATCGTAGATCAACTCTTTGCTTTGGAAGTTGTCCGGGGATCCGAAGACCACCTCCAGTGTGATTGAGCCCGTATAGCGGGCCTCTACACCTGGTATGAGTCCTTTAAATGTGGTTTTTGTGGGTTTGATCTTTGAGGGATCAATACCCATTTTACACACTGTATCCTGATAGAGCAGGTTTAGGCTGCCGCCACCGTCCGTGAGCACTCGCGTAAGATGGAATCCATCAAAGATTTGGTCGAGGATTAGTGCGGCTGAACTGCCATGACGGATACTGGTCGGATGGTCCCTATGATCGAAGATGATTGGGCAGGACAACCATGGGTTGAACTTTGGGGCGACTGGCTCCATTGCATAGACGTCCCTGAGTGCGCGCTTGCCCTCCCTCTTGGGGATATGAGTAGCGTATATCATGTTCACCATTTTAACTTGGGGGGGGGGGACTTCTTTTGTCCCCCTGTGTTCGCTGGCCGGGGCTCCTCGTTATCGTCCTCGCTTGGCGTCCCCTTCTCCTTGTTCTTGGCATTTAACTTGTCGTCCTGTTTAAAAATCCAACAGTCTCTGTTGGTATGATTGGCTGGTTTATCAGGAGTGCCGTGGATTTGACATGGACGATCGACTATGCGGTCCAAGGTGGACGAGCCCGGATTGTTTTTTTTATATGGCTTCTTCCGCTGACCGGACTTAGAACCACTGAATCCGGCATTGACCGACGTGTCCTCAGTGTTGTCATCGTTGCTTCAGCGCTTGTGTCTGTTGCATCGGGCCTTGTCGCTGCTATTTCTGGCTTCAGAAGTGCCAGGTTCCCTTGTATTGTTATTGCTACGGGCTAGCCAGCTATCCTCGCCCGCGCAGAAGCAGGTCATAAGCATCGTGAGGGCTGCCATAGACTTTGGCTTTTATTGGCCGTGGTGTCGGGCGAGCCATTCGTCACAGATGCTATGTTTAAAGGCCGCTAGGGCTTCGGCATCCGGACAGTCGATGATCTGGTTCTTTTTAGTTAAGAATCTAGTACAAAATTTCCTGCCTAACTCTTCGGGCTGTTGAACTATGTGACTTAAGTCGTCGGCATCCGGAGGTCGGACATATGTACCCTCGAAGTTGTCGAGTAAGGCGTCTTCCAAGTCTTCCCAGCTGCCAATTGAGTTTTCAGGCAAACTGTTCAACAAGTGCCGAGCAGGTCCCTTTAGTTTTAGTGGGAGGTATTTGATGGCGTGAAGATCATCACCGCGGGCCATTTGAATATGGAGGAGAAAATCCTCAATCCATACCACGGGGTCTGTGGTCCCATCATATGATTCGATGTTCATGGGTTTAAACCCTTTCGGGAATTCATGTTCCATTACTTCATCAGTGAAGCACAGGGGGTGTACGGCGCCTCTATATCGGGCCAGGTCGCGACGTAGCTCGGGTGTAGTTCATCTGCGATTTTTGGCCCAGGCGTGGCTATTTTTGTCACGTCTGGCCGGATGTCCATCTCGCGCATCGAGGCACGCCCCCGTGATCCATAGATCGATATTGTCTGACATGTTCTGTTTTCCAGGTCATGTCGCAGGTCATATGTGTATCCCCGAGCTGTTGTGTCTTTGTTTTTTCGGCGAGGTAGTGCGGGCTGGTGTGCGGTTTGAGTTGCCGCCTTGTCGCAGCCACGTGGTGGTCGGTCACCCGCATTATGCGCTGGTAGGATGGGCTCCATCGCCTCGTCATCAAATTGGGGTAACAATTTGCGTTTCAGGTAACTTTTCGTTGGGCGCTCGAGGCTGTATTCCTCGGCTGCCAGGGCATTAGTCCATCTGTCATTGAGTTTATCTTGATCAGCTTGAAGCTGCTGCTACTTCTTTTTCAGGCTCCTTTCAGTGGCTATTAGCCAGAGCTTAAAGCACTCCTGATCGACGGGCTCCTCAGGCACGATAAAGTCTTCGTCGCCGAGGCTCGCCTCATTCTTGGAGAGCGGAAGGTAGTTACTATCCTCCGAGTCTTCGTTTATGGCCTGTTCATTAGGGCTAACTCGCCCATCTTCCCGTTCGTCCTATTCGAAGGTTGGCTCAACGGGGTCTTCGTTGTCTTCGGCATCGTCCCGACTATTATTTTCTCTTGTGCCGGTATTGCTGTTTTTTCCATGGCGTGGTTTAGGGCGGCGCTGCTGACGTCGGTGCTTTAGCTGTATCTCAGGAGGCTTATCACTACTAGGGAAAACCCTGGTGGTAGCACGGGTTTTGAGGCTAGCAGCAATGCGGGTGGCCGCACTACTAATAAGGCGCTACAGCTAACTTATAGTAGTAGCACGGCCAGTACCCGCGCTACTAGTGTTGACGATATCAGCAGCGCTTTTTATGAACGCGCTACTATTACCTAGCTGTAGCGATTTCGCAGTCCCTCGCTACTGCTATATCTTTCATCATTTTCCCCCGTACGCCTTTCCCTTTCAGTTTCCCTTTCAGATACTAGATACTAGGTACTGCTAGTAGATATCAAATTCATAAACCATTACTGGGTAGTACTCCCTTCGTTCCAAATTACTCATCGTGGTTTTAGTTCAAACCACGATGAGTAATTTGGAATGAAGGGAGTACTAGATAACAATTTCATGCATAGTCAACATGCATTCTCAAGCAGTACAAGGTCATATCAACGGTGATCATCATATGTAGTTCTAGATGATATCAACGACGATCATCATATGTAGTTCTAGATGATATAGCCACACACACATATGTAGTTCTAGATGATATAGCCACACACACACATATGTATTTCTAGATGATATCGAAGACAATCATCATCCTCAAGCTTGGGCGGTTGGTGTTCCTGATAGTAATTAGGATGGCCTGTCCAACACGAAGATTCTTGCCATCAAGGAATTTCTTCCACCCAACCGAGTTTAAGTGTGTGCGACCGTCAGTGTGGGTCCTCATTATCTTCATCGAGTGGGTCCTCGTTATCTTCATTATCTTCATCATCTTCGTCATCTTCATCATCATCCACCAGGTTGAGATAAATGACAGCCAGCTTGGGTCTTTTTGCTTTGAAGGAGAAGCTGATCAACTCACCACGAGTAAGACACATGCGAGTGAAGAAACGGGCCCATCCATCTCCTCCAATCTGCGACATATTGCGTCCTTTCTCGACCTCCATAGTGTACGGCCACCAGGAGCCTCAAATGTCATAGTGTCTCCTGTCAGCTTGTTGAATTTCAACCTCACATTACATGGGACGATCTGTGTAAAATAAGCAAAATGACACAATGCAGCAATGCCAACACTAAAAATAAAATAGTTATTACATTTCATCTAATTTCTTACTACCACATGACGAAAACTCGGCTGGAAGTAGATGCCGAACAGCTAGCCAGTAGCAAGGCTGCTGGCGCACCTTGACTTGCATAGTCGACATAGTGTTGGTGGTGGTGGCGCCATTTTTCCTAAAGCAATATGAGCAAAGGATTAACGATCCACTTCACAGGAAAGAAAAAACAGTAGCATGTGATATTTTTGGTTCTTTCGCGAGAAGCAATTTGATGGACAATTATAATCCTTAGATCTAGTAACATATTAGATGACAAGGTACCACCTACATTTTGCCAAAAAGTAACTTATTAAAAAAAACAAAAGCAACTACGTACCTATCCATGTACAAAAAAAATAACAATAAAATGGTGCATACTAAATCAACTAAATGAACTAGCCTACTAAATCAACTAAATCAAAATGTTATAAATCAACTAAATGAACTAGCCTACTAAATCAACTAAATCAAAATGTTCTAAATCAACTAAATGAACTAGCCTACTAAATCAACTAAATCAAAATGTTCTAAATCAACTAAATCAACTAGCCTACTAAATCAACTAAATCAAAATGTTCTAAATCAACTAGCCTACTAAATCAACTAAATCAAAATGTTCTAAATCAACTAGCCTACTAAATCAACTAAATCATATCAACTAAATAAAAATGTTGCATATGAACTAGCCTACTAAATCAAAATGTAGCAGGCAGGAGGGAGAAGGAGGGGCGACTCTTGGAGGGAGAAGAGAGTGGGACGGAGGAGGAAGGCGGAGCGAGGAGGGGCCGGCCGACGGCCAGTGGAGTGAGGACGGAGGAAGAAGGCGGAGCAAGGAGGGGCCGGCCAGCGGCGAGTGGAGAGGGAGGACAGAGGAGGAGGCCGGTACTGAGTCCAGCAAGGAGGAGGTGACGGCGGCGCAGAGGGAGGAGGGGTGACGGGGGAGGACCAGCGTGGGGGATTGAGAGGGGATCCAGTGAGTGTGTGACTGTGAGTGTATCGGATAAAGGAGATGGGTGTTGGGAGATGGAATTGCTTAGCAGTAGCACGCTATAGAGAAAGACGCTACTGCTAAGCTACCTAGCAGCAGCGCCTTTCACAAAAAAGCGCTACTGGTATGTGTCAGCATGTAAAAATAGACTTAGTTCAATGTATCAAAAATACATTGATCATTAACGATCTTTTTGTGTACAATCTGATTTATCAATATGAGTCCTCACCGGTTTAGGAACAGGTGAAGACTCACATTGCAGCCACAAATTCTACACATAGATTTCAATGAAGACCAAGTGCTTGTCAAAGTTTGAGAAGTAACATATTTAAGGTGGTAGAAACTATCTTCACGGAGCGAGGTGGGACTAAATTTTTGTAGTAAACTTAGCAGTAGCACTTATTGGCGAAATGCGCTGCTACTATGCTACGTAGCAGTAGCGCCCATCGTTATAATGCGTTGCTGCTATAAATAGCCTCGCGGCGGTCTTGTGGGAATTATAGCAGTAGCGCGTCTTTGAGCGGGCGTGCTACTGCTATATTTATTTCAGCAGCGAGTTATTCTTGAGCTTGCTACTGCTAATTAGCAGTAGTGCCTTATTTTAAAGTGCGCTGCTGATATGATTCTGTGTATAGGCTTTTCCCTAGTAGTGTATCCTCGACTGGATCCTTTTCATTGCCGTCATTGTTCTCTTTGGGTGTATCCACCATCTATATGTCATACGAGGAGGTGGCTGTCCATCGCCCTGTAAGCGGTGGTTTTTGTGCCTGCTCCTCTCCGGCATCGTCGTCCACACTGTCGATGTCTTCGGAGCCGTAATCGAGCATGTCGGTTAAGTCTTCAACAGTGGCTACGAAGTGGGTGGTGTGTGGGAAGAGGAATTCTCCGCCATCAGCTTCCAATCCAAACCGGATATAGTTCGGCTGAGAGTCCCCTAATAAGGAGAGGGTTTTTAGTGAGTTTAGCACATCACTTATAGGTGAGTGCCGGAAGATGTCCGCGGAGCTGAATTCAATGATCGGTGCCTTATCAGACTCGATGGGCGCGGATGCGCGTGGTTCGGAACCTATGGTCAGAGACGAATCCGATGTTTCAATGACACAGGCCCCGCTCGAGGTTGGATCTATGTGTGGCTCTAACGCCGCTGAGTCTGTGGCTTTCACAGCAGGGTTGAGCTTCCCGTCCTCGGATGGCGTAGTCTGCTCCCGATCTAGGGCCAGAGCAGTAACAGGTGCTATCTCCTGGGCACAGTCTGATGACAGATTTAGGTCATGTTCATCGTGGTGGTAGGGAGCGTATGTCATGGACTTGAATCAAGTCTCCGCGGATATCGGCAACGTAATTCAAGCTTCCAAACCTGACCTGATGGCCTGGGGCGTAGCGGTCAATCTTCTCTAGATGGCCAAGCGAGTTGGCCCACAGTGTGAAGCCGCCGAATACGAAGACCTGTCCGGGGAGGAAAACCTCCCCCTGGACTGCATTGTTGTAGATGATTGACGGATCCATCAAAGCTTTTGGTGATGACGCAGCGGAACTCTCAATGAAAGCACCAATGTCGGTGTCAAAACCGGCGGATCTTGGGTAGGGGGTCCCGAACTGTGCGTCCAAGGTTGATGGTAACAGGAGATGGGGGACACGATGTTTACCCAGATCCGGGCCCTCTCTTCGGATGTAATACCCTACTTCCTGCTTGATTGATCTTGATGAATATGAGTATTACAAGAGTTGATCTACCACGAGATCGTAATGGCTTAAACCCTAGAAGTCTAGCCTGTATGATTATGATTGCCTCTATGGACTAAGCACTTTGGTTTATATAGACACCAGAGGGGACTAGCGTTGTACAAAGTCGGTTACAGATAAAGGAATCTACATATCCGAATGCCAAGCTTGCCATCCACGCAAAGGAGAGTCCCATCCAAACACGGGAAGAAGTCTTCTGTCTTGTATCTTCATAGCCCATCAGTCCGACCCACGTCACATAGGCCGGACGGCCAAGGACCCCTTAATCCAGGACTCCCTCAAAGACCAAGGAAAAATCAACCCTCATCCACGATTAGGAAGAGACATTTGCTAATCTGCGCAATATCAACTTGAAGCTAAACCCGGAGAAGTGTGTGTTTGGCATTCCCTCTGACAAGCTTCTTGTTTTCTTTGTTTCCCATCGTGGGATCGAGGCTGATCTAGATAAGAGCAAGTCTATAGAGCAGATCCAGGCACCCAAGACTGTTAAAGATGTGTGGCGTTTAACAGGGTGTGTTGCCGCGCTTAGCAGATTCATTTCCAAGTTTGCCGAGCACGCCCTACCGTTCTTCAAAATTTTGAAAAAGGGAAGACCCATGAAGTGGACCCAGAGGCAGATGCAGCATTGCAGGAGCTGAAGACCTACTTGTCCTTTTTCCCACTTTGGTAGCCCCTAAACCGCAAGAGCCATTGCTGCTATACTTAGCGGAACCAATCAAGTGGTTAGTGCAGCCCTACTGGCACAGCGGGACATAGAGGAAACACAGGATAAGCGAAGCCCGACAGGACCGGATGAGGATCAGGACAGAGAGGAGCACGACAGCATGGCGATCGTAAGGACATGACAAGGAAGAAAGTGGTGCAGCGCCCAGTATACTTTGTCAGCTCCTTGCTATAGGGGGGGCTAGATTAAGGTACACTGGTGTGCAAAATTGATCTTTGGCCTCATCATGGCCTCAAGGAAATTGTGCCACTACTTCCAAGCCCATGAGATTACGGTTGTCACCCCCTTTCCATTGCAAAGGATACTCCGGAACCCAGAGGCTACTAGCAGAATAGTGGAGTGGTCTTTGGAGTTATCCAACTTTGGCCTGAAGTTTAAGAGAACCTCAAGAATCTAGAGCAGGGCATTGGCAGAGTTTATTGCAGAATGGATGCCAACCCCTGATGAAGAAGTGATGGAAATAGTTATTCCAGACAAGGAAGCGCCTCAAGAGTAGATCATGTATTTTGATGGTGCTTTCTCCCTACAAGGTGCAGGGGCTGGCATGATTCTCGTGGCTCCCACTGGCGAGCACCTGAAGTACGTCGTCCAGATGCATTTTCCCTAGGAGGAAGCAACCAACAATACAATAGAGTATGAAGGGCTCCTTGCCGGGCTCAGGATTGCAGTTGAATTGGGAATTAAGAAGTTGATCATTCGAGGAGATGCGCAACTTGTGGTGAGAAAAGTCAACAATGATTACCAAAGTCCATTGATGGAGGCATACGTTGAGGAAGTGAGAAGATTGGAGGAGCGCTTTGACGGATTGCAAACAGAGCATGTACCCCGTGCAGACAACAACATAGCAGATCATCTGTCAATGTGTGCTCCGCAAAAGCTTCATGTGGAACCAGGAACTTTTGTTCTCCATCTTACTACGCCCTCCGTATCCCCGGCAACAATGGCCCGGAAAAAGAGAAAGTTGGACTCCGGTAAGCCTCTCCCGGTAGAGCCCCTAGGGGCTCCAGGCAGGGAACCTGCTAGAAACAACTCCCCATCACTTGCCGGGCTACACCCTCCTGCTGGACACTGGTCACCATGGTCAAGGAACGCACCCCCATGAGTGGGGAGGTGCGGTTAGTCCTTGTTACCGAGCCACAGGCTCCAACTTGGGCAAGGCACATAGTCCACTTCCTCCAAACCGGAGAACTTCGCGATGAGCAAGATGAAGCTGAAAGAGTAGCCCGGAGGGCCAGTATGTACCAGTTTTTCGCTGACATTCTATATAGAAGAAGGCCCATTGGTGTGAATTGAAGTGCATCTGCTGGGAAGAAGGAAAGGAACTGCTGGCGAAGATACACAAAGGCGTGTGCGGCTCCCACATTGGATGAAGGGCATTAGTTGGGAAAGCATTATGGCAAGGATTCTATTGGCCCATAGCCCTACAAGATGTGGTCGAGCTAGTCACCAAGTGTGAAGCCTGCCGGTTCCATTCAAAGAACATCCATCTTCCTACACAAGCTCTTCAGACAATCCCTTTGTCATGGCCGTTTTTGGTCTAGGGGCTCGATACCCTCGGCCCTTTCCCCCGAGCTGCAGGGGGCTTTGAATTCTTGTTCTTTGCAATAAACAAGTTTACAAAGTGGCAGGAAGTAGCTACCATGAGAAAGTTGACTGTTGAGTCAGCTATCAAGTTCTTGAAAGATTTGGTGTGCCGCTTCGGGGTTCCTGCCCCGATCATCACTAACAACGACACCCAATTCACGAGTCGCGCCTTCATGCAATATGTTCATGCCCTCGGAAGCAAGATCTCGTTTGCCTTTGTTGCACATCCCAGAAGCAATGGACAAGATGAGAGGGCAAACGCTGAAGTGCTACGCGGACTCAAGCCAAGAACATTTTATAAGCTGCAGAAATGCGGCAGGCGATGGATCGATGAGCTGCCGGTGGTTCTTTGGTCCCTCTGAACGACACCAAATTGAGCTATCGGACAGACTCTCTTCTCCCTAGTCTATGGGGCAGAAGCAGTTATCCCCACAGAACTCATTTACGGGTCCCCTCGAGTGCTTGTCTATGATGAAGTAGCACAAGATCAGCACCAGCGTGACGATGCTGTGCTACTCAAGGAAAACCGTCTCTGGGCTGCTACGCGGGCTGCACGTTATCAGCAAGCCTTGCGTCGCTATCATAGCCATAGGATTCATAACCGGTGTTTTGAGGAAGGGAACCTTGTCCTTAGGCGCATTCAGTCCGTCAAGGGTGAAAACAAGTTGACGCCAAAGTGGGAAGGCCCTTACCAGGTAGTACGAGTCACCAGACTTGGCGCAGTCCATTTGAAGACCGGAGATGGCATTAAATTGCAAAACTCATGCAATATTGAGCATCTCTGTAAGTTCTACCCATAAGGTGCGGCTGTCGGGCCCTGCGTGGTACCCACCCTTTTGTACAGGCCTTGCCTTAGTTGCATATATCCCCTTGTACAAAGCCAGACGCATACCATGAGCAATAGAGAAATAAACGAAGCGCCGCTCCCCCCCCCCCGACAAATTGCATGCATGCATAAGCATATCATGAGCATTGCACCCTCATATAGATAAGGTTGCATCTGGCATCATTTTCATCTGCATAATCTACTCCTGCTGTGGATTCTGTCCCCAAGAGGAGATGAGAAGACAAGCCAGCACTCTGACCTCCGGCAGGCCAAACGGATAAGTTCTATCTCTTAGCCATATGTGTTTTGTAAGTGTAAACTTGTGCATAGGAAAACCTCGCCGTTTTGTGAAACTTAGGTGCTCCCATCCTTTGAATCGAATGTTGCTTAGGTCGGGATGGTCGCAGTGGCCTTGGATGAAGAAAGATTGGCGGGGGGCTAGTCCCTCATCACAATTTTTTCCCGGCAAGCATAGCTCCCCGGCAGCCAAATAGAGGGTACCGGTAGGATAACCTACCGGGGAAACTCGTTTATTTTAAAATTTAGAGGCATTCCACCTCTGCATCACCATATACATGCACAAGTCCCCGGCAAGGTTTATCTTTTTCATTAGTATGCTTCAAACAAGTACAAACCTTACAGAACACAAACATGGATTCAAGAGATTACATTATTTAAACTAAAATTTGGCAAGTGCCTATAGATTTAAGATTGAAAAAAGATAAGATACCAATAAACTCCACTCCCTGTTCCTCTTAACCCAGGTAGTGCGGTGGGAAGAGAAGGAGGTAGGAGCAGCGCCCAAGCAGAAGTCCATCCCAATCTCGTCATGGCCTGCCGGACGCATCCTGACAAGATCGGGAGTGGCGAGGCTGCGAAGGAGGAGGGTGGAAGGAGCAGCTCAGCAGTGCCCTGGTCACCACCTCCAAGGCCAGCAAGAAGCCCCAGCTCGAGATACAGCGGAGTCATCCACCAAAGCTCAGCTGGAAGACTGCTGGAGGAGGCGAAGGCACCAAGAGAGCGGCCCCCTCCCCGGCGACCAGGAGGCTGGTGATGATAGTGCCGGAAAAGGGAGGGGAAGAACGGAAAGACGAGGCGGTAGGTCGCCAGTACGAGATGAACGCGTCGGTGCGATTGTACTTCCACCTGATGGCCTGCCTCCCTCCTTCTCCATCTTCCCTGGCTTCATCTTCATCAACACCTCTCCGAGGAAACGCCGGCCTCGTAGTCTGGCACTCCTCCCGAAGAGACGGCATGCGGCCAAGATAGCCAGACCGTTCGGGACGTGCCACACCCCACATTGGCGGGCAGGAAGGCGCCCTCCTCATCAACATCAACCCTAGTTCCAAGGAAAGGGGCAGTACTAGGATTTCCAACGATCCCAAGCCCTTCGCCTTGGACATGGACCAGACCCACTCCCCGAGTGCCAGCACCATTGCTTGGCACCATCAACTCCAAGCTAAGGCCCAGGGCCCGGCCCTGGGCTCTCCCTTCCAGCATACTCAAGATGAAGATAGGTGGAGGAAGAGAGGGATGTGGATGAATGCCGCCAATCCTCCCCCGCTCCTCCTTTTATAGGGGAGTTGGGGGATGGGGGCTGATTCCCTGACGAGTAACCACCGCCCTCCTCCACCAATCCCAGATGACCGGGCCCTTGCCTTGGCGCCCATCTGCACCATGCGCCTCCGTTACCTACCCCACTCGATGCATGCGGCATATGTGGCTAAGGATAAGGGTGTGGTGGGAAGAGTGAATTGGCAGTTACCTGCCCATGTGTTAAAGTCATTCATGGGCCATCACAAGAATGGTCCCACCACCATTGGCGTTACGCGACGTTTGGAAGAATCGGAAACTGGCCTGGCCTCAAGATAATGAAGAAGCAAATAAGATCTCAAGAGATGAATCCGCCTCATCACTCTTGCATGTGAACTAATTAGGGCCTACCCCGAAGACGCCCAGCGGCGTGTTCGTGCCAGACCCAGGGGCTTCTGTCGGTGTAACAAACCCTAGGTCTGTTGCCCAGACTGTGCACAGGCATGAGGACAAGTGCACAACACCATGATCAACTCAAGCAAGATGGATCGACTCCCTTTAAGGATTCAAGCACAGATCAAGATGGCTAAAACTAGCCGGAAGGGCAAGATACTACTAAAGGAAAAACTCCCCCAGCTGGGCAGGCGAGCCTGGCGGAGACAATGTTATCCCCGGAAGCGAGCCCCCCCCAAATCGTCCTGGCAGGCTTGCCGAGACTAGCAAAGGCAAGCCACTTCACCGCAGCACCTCACCATGACGTACGTCATCGATCAGTGCGGTGTCAAGCTCCAAGGTGACTAAGCGGCTGTTGTATGCCGCATGGCAGCCACCTCCTAGAGAAAATACCTACAAGCAACACATGTCCTGTGCCAGCAGGCACCAAGCTTGCGGAACGGCCTGACAATGTCTGTCGGGCAGGCTATGATGTGACATTGAGGGCTCTGCCGGGCAAGCTATGATGTGACATTGAGTGGTGCATTTAATGCGCTCTGTCAGCCTGCAGAGTTAGGTATGATAGCACTATTTGCTATCTAATCTGTGCCTAATGACTGATTTGCCACTGTGGTGACCCCTTGACCTATAAAAGGAGGCTCATGGCAAACATAGAAAGGATTCAGACCGTTGTGCACTCATACGCGCGTAGCCGTTCTCATCCCAAGGCAACCCTGCCGGGCAAGAGGGCTATGTTTTCCACCATACTCCACCAAACTAGGAGTAGGGATTAACGCCTTGCGGCGGCCTGAACCTAGGTAAAAACTGCCCGTGTGATCTCTGCCGTGCTGTCTCACGCTCCTCCGCTCTTTGTGCAACGTGACACCAAAAAGGGGGCTAGTAGCCCCATAGGTGGCCATGGTTCCTCATGACACCAAACCATGGGGAAGCATGGAAATTGTTTCCACAACATGGGTACCTCTTGATATATTGATTGTTTCTTTTTCGGTGTACTGAAATCATCAATGAGAAGCATTGCAGAATTAATCTCTCCAAATAGCATCGTTGAAATCTTGATTTTGAACACTATTGGTAGATTCGACGTCAGCAAAGCATTTTTAGCAAAACAACATAAAAACAAGTATAACAGAATATCAAGCACATTAAGATATTCTTGCCTTTCCTAGACGATTGTTCTCACCTGATAGTGTTGGTACACAGTTTGCGACCATTGGAACCAAGGGCTCTCCTAAAGGCAGTTTTTGCACTATTCATCCCCTCCATGACTAGATCCTGGGATGAGAGTTGCAAAGTCGAAGAGGAGGTTATCTTTCGCATGTGAGATGTCCACATGGACCAGAACAATGTTCTTTAGGCATAGAAAATAATTTCTACATAATAATACTCGAGGTACACAATCTATCAGTGCAAAGACCGAAGATAATGGGAGTGCAAAAGAGTGCAGATGATGCGAAAAAACAGGAGGTATGTTTGTTTAACATATATTTCTAGATAACAAATGAGTCTGTAGTTGACTTTTGAGCGAACACTTGAACATGAGACTCAGCAACATTCATGGGAATGATATGGCGATTCATAATTCATTTTCTATATATAGTTCAGTTACATACTGTGACAATTCACACCATAATGGTTGGCTTTGCTGTTGTAGAATTGCTTCAGCATTAGCAAGTTATTCATCCAGCCATGTCCTATTTTCGTTCCAGGAAACGACCCTTCCATAGGGTCCTTCTGAGTCAGGACTTCTTCTATTAGATCCTTCTGGTTTATTAATCGAGAAAGAAAATGTTAGTACCAAATCAATAGAGAAGGTTAAAGAGAGTACAAGGCATAACCATTTCAATTTGATTCATCCATTTGTATAAAAAATCGTGTAATATAATTATTTGCACAAATATTCAAAACAACTTTTACATTCGGCCATTTCTTTACCAGATTATGTGTTTTGTTACTAACAGTAATGATGCTTCATGGCATCACAGAATATATATTTTCTATGGTGATAATTTTTGACAACATTATTACTTGAGTGATATGATTACCAATACTAATTTGATAGGGAACCTAATAGTCTAATTAGTTGTTTCCTCTTTTCATTCCTTGAATTAAACTATAATTAAAATGCTAAAATGTATTTCATCTTCTTTGTGCTGCACATTTGCAAGGGACACATCTCTTAGCAACTGATACAATAGTTGCTATTGGTTTAGTAAGAAAAACTCATAACTGACTTAGAAACAGAAGCATGTTTTCCAGAGAATCCTCAGAGATTTAGCATCTGTCCTTCCAATAGGAATACCCATGCTTCTATTAGCGAGTATTTTTTGTTTGATTTGTATGTCCTGAATAAGTCTCTCGAGGTGCCTCTCATGAATATGCTTGTACATTAGTGGGTAACCAACCAACTATACGGCTGTTAAAAGATTCCTTTCGTCTTTCCGAGCAGATAAAATTTAAAATAAATCATCAATCACAAGCTCATATTGACATCAAAAGTTTAGACAAAGGTATTTTAACACGTTGTCAATTTCTAGACCAAGGTAATCATGTAATACTTAGAATCAAGGCAACACATCTATACCCAAGAATCACTTCTTTATACGTCAATGACTAAACAGTTTCAGCCCTTTACAAAAAATGAAGGGTACGATGCCAGAATAACTCAATCAGACCATGTACCATTCATTAATCAGAGAACGATTTTGAATCTAAAAATGCAAAACAATTAACAAACTGGATCTAAACAAACGTGGCAACTTGCGACCTTATACTCTATTTTCTACAGGTTTACCAATGTAGGAAAGCACACAAACATAGGAAAATAGCATCAAGTGCAACAACGTGAGGCGCTCAAAGGTCTGCCTCATATCCCCTAGATAGAAATCAAAATAAACCAAAATTGACTTGCCACAGGAGCATACCTTGATGTTCAGCATGAGAGGGGAAGGAGCAGACGAGCCCAACATGGGATAGACATAACTGAGCTGCCGGGCACAGATTGGGGCGGAACTTGGTAGTACAGGGATCCTCGTACTGGAACTAGGCCGCTCGCAATGAGACGGTCAGGAGCCGTCAGAGCGGAGATGGAATGACACCTTTCGTACAAGCTTGGCATTGGATCTGAATGGTGCCACCGCCGTCAAGCGAGAGATACAAAGATGGGCGAGAGGGGTTGGTCCAGGAGGGATTTCTTACGCCATTAGATTGGGGAAATTTGGAGGCTGCGCTGCCGCTACCGATGGCTCGAAGAAGAAGGGAACTGGAAGCAAATTTACCAGGAGAGAGGGACTTGAATGTTAAATTGTTTGCATGGATTCCGCTATTACAATCTGTACCCATTCGTATTCAATCGGACGGTCCAGAATCAATTTTTTTATTCTTCTACCACAAGTCCAGATTCTACTCTAGTTGCTCCCGCGTCCAAAAATAAGAAATGAAGCACCCTACAAGCGCTCTCAGAGCTCAGCGATTTTTGACCGTCGGATCAAGCTGCTTGATGTGATTCTGGTCGTCCGATCAAGCTCCGGATTCACTTGCGTTGTCGGATCGAGTCCCCGCCCATGTATCAATGAGTAGTTCTGCTTTCTTGCGTTGTTGCTTACTCTGGTTGTTTAGACCGGGTCTCACTGATGTGTGGGGTAGATCACATGTGGTCCGACTTTATCAGTGGCAGTGTCTGGCGATGTGTGGTGTGCGGCCTGTCCGCTCGTTCCAGTGAGCAAATATCTGCTACCACTGCTGAAATATCCGATCCCCGCCGAGGGTATTTTCAGGTTTTCCTGTTTTCGGCATGTGTGTGGTGGGCGCCGGTTGGCACGTGCATCGATGAGGTGGGGGAGGGTGACTGGCGTGCCCTTTCATGCTTCCTTTAGCCTCTTTCTCTCTCAACGCCCTCTCCTCTCGTCGTTGACCAGCTGATCACTGTCCTCATACTGCCATCATCTCTGCCAATGGGGAGACGCCGCTGGGAACCTTGGATGTCCTACAGACGGTTGGAGTCGTCGCCTCTCCATATCTGAGCTCGATCCACTCTCCCTGCTAGATCCTCCTGTACCAACTACTCACAAGAAGGAGAAGAGGGCATGGTGGTCGTGGGGAGAGGAACATGAGGCCATGGGAGAAGAAGAAGATGGCCCCATGGTTCTAGAGGTTGGTCCTCGCGTCAACTGTGATGGATTTGCCGTGCGATGACGATGAAGGTGATTTTCCTTGTCATGTGTTATTTCTTGTCTTGTCGTCACTGCATCGGATCTAATGGTCTGTTCACCAATTTCCGCTAGGCATTTATTTTGCCCTGTTCTTGGTCATTCCCTACAGCTTAAGCGTGAGTTTGACATTGATTTTGATGTGGATTGATACATCGGGTGCAGGTGCTCGTTCTACTCGTCAGTTCCTCGCTCGATCTGTGCCAGCCTGATGCATCTTCATCCAGGGATCTACAGGTCGACCACTTTTCCTCTCCTTCTCTATGCTCCTCTTCTTTTCACACCTAGGCTTACGATTGTGAAGCAGTGTATATTCTTGTCTGTTTGGGTACGCAATTGGATTCAGTCTATTGTGTGCAGTCTAGCCAATGAGGCGCAAAGGTTGGATTTTAGTGGTCTCCTTTCTTCCTTAATCCTGAAAGATGAGACGAAGCGAGCACCAATGCTCCTCAGAGCTTAGAGATTCTCGGTCGTCCGATCATTTCCTTGATGCGTTTTTAGCCATCCGATCCCCCTCCAGAACGCGCTTGGCCATCGGATAAAAACCTAGACACTAGCAATGAATAGTGTGTGCCCCGATCGTGCCACCACCTGTATAATTGGGTGGCCACCGAGGGCATTTTTGTCATTTCACCTAGAGGTTTATAAAAGGCGACAACTCGCGTGGAGATGACCTATTGGCCTCCTCCTTCCGCACCCGCGCCTCGCTCCTACTCTCGCACTCGTGCCTCCCTCTCCTCTTCCTCTCTCCCCTAGCGTCGCCGCCCCTACCTCCTTCCCCGCGGCCACCCGACCTCCTTCTCCTCTTCCTCTTGCCCCTAGCACTGCCGCCCCTGCCTCCTTCCCAGCCACCGCCCAGCCTGCTCCCCTCACGTCCTTCTCCTTCCACCCCCTCCGATCTGGTGCCACCAAAACCCTAACCCCCCACCCCGGCATCGGCTTCTGCTAGAGGGAAAGAGGAATGGCGAGGTGAGGCAAAGGCAGTGGCGTAGGGGACACAACATCCTCTCCAAGAGCCTCGGTATGGATCCCACCTGACCTTTTCTTCCTCTAGTTTTTATTCTTCTTTTTTTGATGTGTGAGTGCCTGCGGTTATGTGAAGGAAGGCAAATGGGGAAGCTGCTGCGGGTTCTTTTGACCTCCCCTGCCTCATCCCGTCTTTATAGGTGCAACAGGTAGATCGTCCAAAGGAGGTGGATGTGGAGGAGGAGGCCAACACCCCTCACTTGTTTGTTCGATCCAGAGCAGAAGCCACCCTCCATGGATGAGGACGACCACCACAGCAATGGCGGCGCCCCTCACATGGTCGAGCTCGACGGAAGAGCGCTCGCCATGGATGTGTTCATCTGCGCTGGTGTGGTGCAGCCGAGCTTGGCCAACAATGAGGTCGTGTACCTCCACCTTAATGGCTCCTAGCGTGTGTAAGGAAGGCAGCACCCCCATCCACATGGTCGTTTCAGTTTTCAGAGGCTCCCTCTTCTATGTGTGCTGATGACGCCTGCACTTCTCAATGGAGTTGACAAGATGGAGATCCCTGCCATATCTTATATTCTTCAGTTGTCAAAAGCTCACTCAGCTATTCAGATTGCTGCATCTTTTCTTCTTGGTTTTCTTCATATTGATCTATGCTATGGATTATGACAAATAGAGCTGACAATTTTTGCTTTATAACTATGTGGTCGGGGTGGTATTTATGACAATATGCATCTACTGATACTGTTTTGTGTTTGCAGTTTAGAATCTTAACGCTTGATATTGACTTTCCAGGAGATGTATTTCTAATGTCTAGGTGAACCGGTTTACAATGCAGAGATTGCAACAAGAAATAACAAAGAACAATGTGTGTATGTGTGTCAATTACCATGGATAATGCTCAATTCTTCTATTTCCAAATGGCCCTTCACATCACAGGAAAGTTACAATTAGTAAAAGTTAAGGTCAGACTTTGGAGAAGGTAAACATGTATTCTAAATATGGTTAACTCTATGTACCTTTAGATATATGCAGTTTCTTGGGTGACTAAGATGGTGTCGAGGCTGTGGGATTATTTGTATTTTCTGCCACCAAATAAGCTATTACAAAAGGAGTAACAAATGCAATATCTGTTCGGACCAAGCTAAGTTCAAAATTAACTATAAAAACAAACATTTACCAATGAGGAAATCTGAGAGGTAATGTGTTGTTACCGTATATGTGACAGCCTGATTTTTGGCCCTTTCTTTTTCTTTTGTTTTTCTGAGTTTTTTTGCTTGAGTTTTATTTTTCCGTGGCTTTGTGGTCTGGAAACTGAAGAAGATGCCCTCTTCTTTGTTTCTAGAGTGGCTTGTCATTCCCAAATTCTTCCCTAGATCCTGTAATTTTCATCCTAGCCCAAATCCCAATATTCTTTTTATTGGGAATATTCCTTTTCTATTAAAGGAATAACTCAAATTGCCCTAGGTTGTGAAGCAACATATATTTCCCTCACTCCTAAAATTCCCAAATAATTCTCATAAATTGTTTTGGTCATATCTTTCTCAAATATGGCAAAATATTTCATTTGTCATGTTAATCATCATGCCCAATAATTCTTTTCCTATTCTGCCCTAAATGGCACATTGTGAAGCAAGTGCTATTTTCCTTTGCCTAATTGACCTCAAACTGCAACCTAATGTGCCTTGTAATTATTTAATTATGATTTTCCAAAGTTTCTGTCCAGAAAGAAACTTTGTGAAGGAGGTACAAGCTAGGCATATCCAAATGAGTTGCCATTTTGCATGATCTTTCATATCATCATATTATAGCCATCCACCTAAGTTGAGCTCATGTCATGCCTCCATGTGAGCTCATCTTCAATTTTAGATTCTGCCAAAAATTTCAGTTTGTGAAGCAAGTATATTTTATCTTGCTCCATTATGCCTGTAAATTTTTCTAGGCATTCTAGTATCCATATAACCTATCTCCACCCATTTTGGGAATATTTCATCAAGGAATCATTCCTCTAGAATTTTTGCAAGTTTTTGTCCAAAGGAGATGTTTGTGAAGCAAGTACAATTTTGGCTTTGCCAAATGGTATGAGACTTTTTGAGCATCTTCATACGACCAAATGACCCTGCCTCGCCCAAATTGAGCTCAAGTTGTCACTCCATGTGAGTGCATCTTGTTGATCTAGTTTCTAGACCATTTTGGTTAGTTGTGAAGCAACTGCTTTAAATCTTGGTCCATTTCTTGCCCAACTCCCCAGGACTGTAGTCCTCCCTAGCCTAAACCAGCAGACATAACATTTGACCCATAGCATCTCTCTGGTGATCACACTTAGTTGATCAAGTTTACTACAGTAAACTTCAAAGGTTGCTTACCATTTAGCCAGACCAGTTTTCACCAAGCTACCACCGCAGTTGAAACCGCCCCAGGAAGGACTAACCCCTAGACATCATTTGCTAGTTGTTTGCCTCCCACGCATGCTAGTACTGGTGGTGACCACCGATTTGGCATGAAGTGAGCGCGTCCAGTGCTTCTTCTTGCTCTGGCCCCTCCGCCTATCGTTGTCTTCGCGTGCGTGAGCGTGCATAGCAGCTGGCCCACGTCATCGCCGTCCCCCTGGACTCATCTCCCTCTCCCGAAGCCTCCGCTTCAGCGCTTGTCACCGCTCGCCCACGGGAGCACTGTGGCCGACAGCGCATTAATGGCGCCCGGCCTCTTCCTCTGCCCCTCCCTTGGCTCCTGCTGGCCCGTGCGCTCTGTAGCTTGTCCGCATTCTCCCTCGTCGTGTTCTTGCGCCTCCTCGTGATCGCTGCCATTGCCAGGGCCTCGGTCGGACGTGCCCGGCGCCACCCGAGCCCATGCCTCTCGCCCAGGCGATTTATAGCCCCTCCCCTTGCCTCCCGAGCATCCCAGCAGCCTCACCGCACTCCTCTAGGCCCTCCCCACCTCTAGCCCAAGATTGAGAAGCTCTTTGTGCTCGATATCGCTGCCATGGCTGCCATGGTGCCCACCTAAACTTGCGGCAACCAAGCCCTCCCTTTCCTCTTGGCCTTCACCAGAGCCCTACACCACCACTCCAGATCGACCCCGCGCCTCTAGCGCCGAGTCCATCTTCATCGTGGCCGCCGTTCGCTGTGGCCAGTGTCTCATGCAACCCCAAGCTCCCCGGCGGTCGTGTCCTGCTTGGATGGAACCGCCTCATCGCACTGATCACGCCGGTAGGTAGCACGATGCGGGAGGTGGCCGAAGCTGCCTGCAGTCGCCGTCGGCGTCGGCTCTGCCTCGGCCAGGCGCGGGCACGAGCGAGGAGGGGAAGGAGACGACGCCCCTCCCTACCAGCTGGCCAGCCCCTCAGCCCCTCAGCCCCTCAGCCGTTGACCCCTCAGCCGTTGACCCAGCCAGCCCACGTGGATAAGTGACAGACCCCACAGCCCGTGGGACCCGCATGTCAGCGACCCCAAGCCTCGGCCCCGCATCATATGATGTGAATAAGTGGACATGTATTCTGGTAAGAACATTTTCAGCTTCTGAAAGCGTATTTCCTTATATGCGTTTCTGCCTTATCCACTCAGGGACTTGTTTGTGATGATATTTTTGCAGAAAAGTCCCTGATCTTCATCACCTCACAACTTTTACTCGTAACTCCAAATGAGGTGAATCCAATGCCCATTTCTTCGTCTCGTCGAGCCCATTCTGTTGGTCACACTTTCACCATGTGTTAACATTCTGAAAATGACCTTTTGGCCTTGCACGTAAACAACCCCTCTGGGAGAGGACTGTTTCCGGTGAATCTTTCCGTGGCTTCACCGTACTTCTCCCCGATGCCTTCTTCATCCCCAAGCAAGCCACAATACCCACTTGCATGATAGTCATGCATTATCCATGGTTTTAAACTTGAATATTTATTAAATATTTGCTTGTTGAAAAGATGGTAATCGTTGTTCCGGTGATGCTTAAAGTTGCATGTTCACTTTCGTGCTATGTAGTCTTGTACTCTGTTATCATGTTCTACCTGCTAGTATTCCTTTCATATGCTTATGCTTGCAAGTAGTACATGTTGATGTTAGTGATGGTTTTCGGTGCATGACTTACGTCTATTTCGAGTGCCGTTGTATGCATGTTCCATTGCATCTAGTTGGTTAAATGCTTGCATGGTAGCATCGTGGATATGTCTTGCATGATATTTATTGTTGATTCTAGTAGTCATGCTTGGTTTCCATGAGTAGTGTTGTACTTGTGATATTAATGCACGTCATTATGCCATGCGCAGGGGGGGGGGCGACGCGGTGGCGTCTGGTAGGCGACGCCGGCGAGGCGTGTGGCGGCGATGGCAGGGGGGTCGGGGTGGTTCGGTCCCGATCCGATCTGGATCGGGAGGGGGAGCGAGTGGGAGGGGCGAGTGGCTGACGGGGTGGTTAGGGTTTCGGTCGCCCCAGGGGGCTATAGGCACCGGCTGGGCCGGCCTGGTTGGCCCAGAGGCCAGCTGGGCTGTGGCCCAGTGGGGGGGGGTTCTTTCCCTTCTTCTTTTTTTCTGTTTCCTTTTCTTCTTTTTTTATTCTATTTCTTTTCAGTTTTCTTTTATTTTAGTTTTATAAAATTTAAAAGCGACAACTAATTTGGTGTTAATAAATAGGTCACAGCCCCAAATATTCTGGCACCTTAAATAAAGTGTTTTGCATGTGCTTATTATTTTAAAAATCATTTTAGATAATTGTTTTATCGTTGTTTTAGTTTATTTAGTGCATCTAATCATATTATAAAAATGTGGTTTCACCACCATAATTACTTAGGATTTATTGGTCAACCTTAGAACATTTAATTTTTGACAATTGAAAACTTTTATTATTTGCTTGATTTTGAATTTGAATTCGAACGGGATTTGATGCATCAGAGGTTAACAACAGTAATAGTGGTGATGTGGCATCGTTAATAGGGAATTACTGTAGTGTAACTATCCGGGCGTCACAAATCTCCTCCACTACAAGAAATCTCGTCCCGAGATTTAAGAGGGGAGTAAGGGGAAAGACTAGGTTACGAAATTCTAAGATCCTTCTTGGTCTTGGTTACTCTTCTCGAAGAGGTCGACCCATTATATTGATGTCTTCCTTTCTCTGCTTCAGGTCATCATGATGAAGTCATCATCCTTTCTTCGGAAATTTCATCGTACTAACGAAAGATTAAGGGGGTATACCGAAGAATGGATCTCTGCAGGGTAGATTATTTGGTAGACAACAACGAGGAAGGTGGCGGAAAGTAACTCTCGAATTGAAATTCAAGACAATATCGAGAGCAAAGCAAGAAGGTGCAAAATAGAAGTTTCAAGCGCATAGGCAATCGTTCGTTGCCTGAAGCGAAGTGTGAAAGGGGTTTAGAGCAATGGGAATAAGTATTGCGTCTGATACCAGATTGATGATCTCATCGGAAGGTGGCTCGTGAATTACACACGAGGCCACGCGTGAGGAATAACTTTGGGAACAGGGGGTGTACAGGAGAGTCAGGTTTCGATCCTGTGGAACTATGGGTTATGGGCCCACCATGTGGGTTAAAAATAGGAAGGGCGGAGACGTCTTGCGCGATCATGCAAGCAAGGCATGTCAGAGGGTAGCCTGTCGATTAAGTCGACAACAACGTCGATACCAAGGGCGAGGGACGAAGAGAACCATTTTCCTGCTCGTTGAACGAGGCGGGCCAATAGGCAAAGTTCTCGTCCATCGGTGGTTACCGGAATATCATCAACAATCGTAACAGGGTCTTACTGACCAATTATACATCGAGGGGTTTACATAAGCAGTGAATCTTTACTGCTTAGATTATATAGATCACAAGAATGACAAACACAACAATGGAAAGGAAAATATGAATATCAGATTAAACAGAACAATGGAAAGGAAAATGTGTTAAAACACATAATTCAAGGGTATATCCTTCCCAAGGACAAGCAGAGCAAGATATCCATGACAGGATATAAAGTAGAAAACCATTTAGTTAAGGGGGGGAAGAATCTCATGATATTACCCATACAACGGTGTTAGGATAAATGATAAATAAATCTAGCATCGTGCTTCAAATGTTCCTGTTGCAAATCGGAGTACCATTGACATGCTTCGAGATAGCATTGACATGGTCTTCAGGTGAAGATCAGACTTTGGAAACACGAAGGATCCATCAGGAATAACTTGTAGAATAAGTCTTACAATTTCCTCAGGGAAGAATGGCTAAACTTGCTAAAAAGGATACTACAATAATAGGTCCTCCACCCAGGGGGGGGGGGGTGCTAGGCATGACATCATGTTACCAGGTCATCAAAGGACCAATGTTATAACTCTCGAAAATATGTTCCAACCATCATATCTGACCGAGATTCAGATCTGATTGGTGTCAGGATAACTCAGACTCAGGATGCCTGAGAAGAAAGGTGCAACACAAATTGATTAGATGACATTGCAAGATTCTCGGGAAATTTACTACGGATGCGAGTTCCGAAACAAAAGCTCATCATTAAACCAAGGAGAGGGTGAGGAGGTGGCTGATGAACTCAGCGACAATTCATCGAGATTTCCAAAAATGGATTTCCACAATTATGTGAACAAGGAGATAACAGCTGTCAGATCAAATAATATAATGGGGTATGCTTGTGGAACACATACACAATTAAACATTGGTTGAAAAGTGCACCCGAAATATGGGTTGGGTTGCACGACCAATGTCAGAATGGTGAATCAATAACCAATAGCCTGAGGATGAGCTGTCGGCCATTAACTTCAAAGCAATAGGGTTGCTAGGAGTACAGAATCCAAGCAGCACCGTTCACTTGCTAGTATTCCGGTTAGAATCAACATTGGGGCCAAGAAAGAATGGTGATGGTGAGAAGTATCACCATACCAAGAGATTTTAAGAGGCGGAGCACTTCTCACAACCTTCTTGACATAAAAGATGGTAATACTTCAAGGTGAAGTAGAACAAATGCTGGATAGCAAGGAACTCAAGATTCAATCCAAAACATGAACACGTTTGTGTTGAGGGAAGACAAGGATGTGGTCAATGATAACACGATCATCGAGGGGCAAGGATGGTATTTCCCATCATGAATTTGATTGATATCCTGGAGGGAGTTAAAATGTTGATGATGATCACGACAAATTTTGTCGAGAGGCTCCATGAAGATGCAATCGCTCGGCGGCGGCATCAAGCCAAGGGAATGGTGAAGCAAAAGGCTATTATAACCGTAGATAAGATGTCATCCCAAAATTTAGAGTTATCTCTCAAGACAAACAATATGATGGTGAAAGTTCGATGTAAGCTTAGAGCACTGTCGGGATTGTGCCCCAAGGATGAAGGACATAGGTAAAATGGTCAAGCAGTCAACCTGACGATGATGATGTAGTCAATCAGCTGGGAATGACACGATCGAGTACAAACTCGTAAGCGATGAAGATTACTAAGAGTTGTTGAATCGCAGTGCGGACTCGATTCAGTTATCGGTGTTCTCGAGTGACTAATAACTCAGACCCTGGGGGGGGATCCGAGATCGGTGAGAAGCAATACTAGATGAAGACTCGCAGGAAGCAACATAGTTCTCGAGATACCAAAGGTTAATAATCGAGGAAGATCAAAATAGAGGTTGGGCAAGCGTATTGATCTGCAAAAGGCAAGCACTTTAACTTGTCCGAGAAATTGAATCAAGGAGAAAATGTGGTCGGGACCACGACTGCAAATGACCAATACATAAATACCAGATGATTTCATATCAAGGAAATAGTTATTATTACAAGAAGCTTCTATGACAGGATCTACATCGTGTCCATGGGCATGAACACAAAGTTCAAGGTCGACTCCCACTTCTTTAATGCGTAACCTTTCATTCACTTCTCGCCTTCAACGAAATTGTGTATTGAAATTTTATCTGACATAACACTAGTAGAGTATGACCCGTAGTGGTTTCCGGGTTCACACAGTTTAAAGAAAAGCATATGTCCAACCCATCAGGGCCTCCTAGGAACATATACCACAAACTTCAGGAGTAAATAACACAAGCTCGATAGCAGAGCATGGTTGGCAAAGTAGAGGATACAATTTACCAAAGGCGGTATATATCCTAGGAAAGGCTCAAGGTTATTGAATATGAAGGACATTGTCGGATAAAATCCAGCAAAGGATCTGGGGTGAGTATTGACACACAACCAGAGGAAGAAGCCAGGCAAAGACATTGGATTATCGAAACAACTGAATAACTTAGAGCTCAATTGCTAAGGGGTTATGGTTTACAAAGCGAAGAATCAGAAGCAGACGCTCTGATCAAGGATGGATAAGTTCAATAGACTTAGGGGCAAAATCGACGACAATTTAATTGGCGAGAACCAGCTCATGATTAAAACGACGTCTGAGCCGGAAGGATGAATTCTAGGATCCGACTGATGATTGCGTGCATTCGCACTCATGTTGAATCAATAGGATCAAAATGACGGTGGCAAAGAATGCCAATAAGATTACTATACTTATGGGATTAACCATAATGCAAGCAAGCAAAGAATTTCAAAAGCAATAAGTTGCTGAGGATTTTCGGAAGATCGAATAGTATTTCGAAGACCATTGTGAAACACATGAACAACTGGGGGGTGAGCGGATACTCGATAAGTGCGAGAATTATCCATAGGGGTATTCCGGTGACAAGGAACAGCAAGGCAGTAAGCTCAAAGTATTTTCGGAACAGTAAAGAAACTTCGGGGTATCTTGTAATAACAAGATCAATGGGGGATGATCGTATGAATGGCAAGTGTAAGTAGTTATCCATACGGATTTATCGGTGGTCAGGAATAGCAAAAGTGAGGGCACAAAGTCTCGAGAGAACATCAGAGAGTATCTTCGGAATCTTCTGATGTAGCAGGCGATCATCTGAAGTGAGGGGATCTCCGGGAAAAAGTACTTGCGAGAACCTAAAGTTAGTTTTGTTTTTAGCAAAATCGTTTAACCCGAATAGAAGAGAGTTCAGAATCCCAGAGTAAAGGTCGAGGAGTAAAAGATCCTAATACCACCCAATGGCGACGTGGGCCCATGGGCCGCACAGCCCTGTTAGTAAAAGTTTTGTAAAGTCTAGACTCGACTTCGGCCAAGGAGTTGGAAGGGGGATTCCTACAGGCAGTCGGCTCTGATACCAACTTGTGACGCCCCCGATTTAATCGTACACTAATCATGCACGCAAATGTGTACGTTCAAGATCAGGGACTCACGGGAAGATATCACAACACAACTCTAAAACATAAATAAGTCATACAAGCATCATAATACAAGCCAGGGGCCTCGAGGGCTCGAATACAAGTGCTCGATCATAAACGAGTCAGCGGAAGCAACAATATCTGAGTACAGACATAAGTTAAACAAGTTTGCCTTAAGAAGGCTAGCACAAACTGGGATACAGATCGAAAGAGGCGCAGGCCTCCTGCCTGGGATCCTCCTAAACTACTCCAGGTCGTCGTCAGCGGGCAGCACGTAGTAGTAGGCACCTCCGGTGTAGTAGGGGTCGTCGGCGACGGTGGCGTCTGGCTCCTGGACTCCAGCATCTGGTTGCGACAACCAGGTAGAAGGGAAAGGGGGAAAAGAGGGAGAAAAGCAACCGTGAGTACTCATCCAAAGTACTCGCAAGCAAGGAACTACACTACATATGCATGGGTATATGTGTAAGGAGGCCATATCAGTGGACTGAACTGCAGAATGCCAGAATAAGAGGGGGATAGCTAATCCTGTCGAAGACTACGCTACTGGCAGCCTCCGTCTTGCAGCATGTAGGAGAGAGTAGATTGAAGTCCTCCAAGTAGCATCTTCAAGTAGCATCTCCAAGCAGCATCTCCAAGTAGCATCGCATAGCATAATCCTACCCGGCGATCCTCTCCTCGTCGCCCTGTAGAAAAGCGATCACCGGGTTGTCTGTGGAACTTGGAAGGGTGTGTTTTATTAAGTATCCGGTTCTAGTTGTCATAAGGTCAAGGTACAACTCCAAGTCGTCCTGTTACCGAAGATCACGACTATTCGAATAGATTAACTTCCCTGCAGGGGTGCACCACATAACCCAACACGCTTGATCCCATTTGGCCGGACACACTTTCCTGGGTCATGCCCGGCCGTGGAAGATCAACACGTCGCAGCCCCACCTAGGCACAACAGAGAGGCCAGCACGCCGGTCTAAACCTAAGCGCACAGGGGTCTGGGCCCATCGCCCATAGCACACCTGCACGTTGCGTATGCGGCCGAAAGCAGACCTAGCCTAGTGGCGTTCCAGTCCAATTCGGCGCGCGCCGCTCCGTCGTTGACGTCTGAAGTGCTTCGGCTGATACCACGACGTCGGGATACCCATAACTACTCCCGCGTAGATGGTTAGTGCGTATAGGCTCGTAGCCAACTCAGATCAAATACCAAGATCTCGTTAAGCGTGTTAAGTATCCGCGAACGCCGAACAGGGCCAGGCCCACCTGTCTCCTAGGTGGTCTCAACCTGCCCTGTCGCTCCGCCACAAAGTAACAGTCGAGGGCCGTCGGGAACCCAGGCCCACCTCTACCGGGATGGAGCCACCTGTCCTTTCAGCCCCCTCGTCAGAATCACTTGCGGGTACTCAATGAGCTGACCCGACTTTAGTCACCATCTGTATAGTATGTATGTATGTATAGTATATACCCGTGATCACCTCCCAAGTGATCACGGCCCGATAGTATAGCAAGGCAGACTGACAAGAATGTAGGGCCAATGATGATAAACTAGCATCCTATACTAAGCATTTAGGATTGCAGGTAAGGTATCAACAGATGTAGCGACAATGTCAGGCTATGCATCAGAATAGGATTAACGAAAGCAGTAACATGCTACACTACTCTAATGCAAGCAGTATAGAGGAGAATAGGCGATATCTGGTGATCAAGGGGGGGCTTGCCTGGTTGCTCTGGCAAGAGAGAGGGGTCATCAACTCCATAGTCGAACTGGGGCGTCAGCATCGTCACGGGGTCTACCGAAGAGAAGAGGGGGGAGAAACAGTAAATACATAGCAAGCAAGTGCATAACAGGATAACAGGCAGAGCTAGACGTGTTCTACGCGGTAGGAGGTGATACCGGTGAAGGGGGGAAGCATCCGGGAAGTATTCCCGGGGTTCCGTGTTTTCGGGCAGACGAGCCGGAGGGGGGGAAAGTTGCGAGTTCGATAGGTTAGGGGGGTGTGGCGGACGAACGGGTTGCGTATCCGGAATCGTCTCGTCGTTCTGAGCAACTTTCATGTTGAAAATATTTTAATCCGAGTTACGGATTAAAAGGTATGATTTTCTAAAGATTTTATTAATTTCTGGAATTTATTTAATTATTTAATTAATTCGGAAAATGGATTTATGACGTCAGCATGATGTCATGCTGACATCAGCAGTCAACAGGGGTTGACTGGGTCAAACTGACGCGTGGGTCCAATGGGACCCACCTGTCATACTCTGTTAGGTTAATTAGGATTTAGTTAAACTAATTACTGTTTAATTAAGCTAACAGGTTAATTAGATTAATTAATTAAGGTTAATTAACTTAATTAATTTAGTTAATTAATTAATTAATTAAATTTATTTTTATTTTAATTATTGTTTTATTTATTTTTATATACTTTTTTTAACGTTCTGGGGTGGGACCCCCATGTCATTGGCCCCAGGGGGCCTAGCGGGTTCGGGCGCTAACGGGCGGGCGTGGGCGCTGGGCGCCGCCCGAATGCAGGGGCCGATGTGCGGGCGGCCGCCGTGGGCGACGGCCGGTGGCGGCGTCAGGAGGCGGAGCCGGGAGGGCCACTAGGCGACGTCG
>NC_041381.1:234550925-234570753 GCF_002162155.2 Triticum dicoccoides | reverse complement strand
TTTTTCTGTTTTCTTTTCTTCTTTTTTTTATTCTATTTCTTTTCAGTTTTCTTTTATTTTAGTTTTATAAAATTTAAAAGCGACAACTAATTTGGTGTTAATAAATAGGTCACAGCCCCAAATATTCTGGCACCTTAAATAAAGTGTTTTGCATGTGCTTATTATTTTAAAAATCATTTTAGATAATTGTTTTATCGTTGTTTTAGTTTATTTAGTGCATCTAATCATATTATAAAAATGTGGTTTCACCACCATAATTACTTAGGATTTATTGGTCAACCTTAGAACATTTAATTTTTGACAATTGAAAACTTTTATTATTTGCTTGATTTTGAATTTGAATTCGAACGGGATTTGATGCATCAGAGGTTAACCACAGTAATCGTGGTGACGTGGCATCGTTAATAGGGAATTACTGTAGTGTAACTATCCGGGCGTCACAAATGATATCCACCTTGCAAAAGCATTTCAATATGCGGTTCTATCCTTGGTGGGACCTTCGAGTCTCTTTATGATAGTATCGCATATTGGGCATGACAACTATTATCAAAGGTATGGCTCAGATGAATGTTTAATTTTCGTCGAGGATGATTTTGGAACCCAATGTACCAGGAAGCAAGCAAAAATATGGCATGTAGTTAATACTCATAAAAGAGGATAGTCCTGCAAAATCCAGTTTCATACAAGAAATCAACAACAGAAATATTAAGATGGTATGTATCTGTGGTAATCGGCCCGCATATCACAATGAGAAGCGTCTGGTGTAAGCAACCCACTTTTCCCTCGCAAGCTACCAGAGAAGCTTCCAAGGCAAGATCCATCTATCTTCCTCAGTATGATGTATGGATGATTTCCCATGCAAGGTACTCTGCCTTCTTCAGTAAGCAACCGCAAAAGCTTCGGGCATAAGGTATTGAGTCTTTCCCCAGCAAAGTCTTTAAGGGGGTAAGCTTTTGAAGCACGATATTCAGTCTTCTTCAGCAAGTTGTCTAATGAAGGTTTCAAGCACAAGCCAGCCAATCTTCCTCAGTAAGACATTGGTACAAGGTAGTATGCTGTGAATTGACAGCATATGGCAGTGAATCCCAAGAATTAGATCCACAACAGTTTGGTCAGAAGTAAGAATCAGTCAGAATACATGTCTATCTCAGGAAATAGATTCTCATATATAGGTGGTGAGCATACCACCAAGATCTTAGAAGTCACTCAGATGAGGATCTGACAACCACGTGAGGATGGTTAAGAGAGGAAAGCCAGTATACACCGTAGTGTGACAAAGGATTATGAGGATTGACGACATCAATGAGCTGAATACAAGTGCCTGTGAACCTGGAAAATTAACCTCATGCGCCCTTGTCCCCTTTTTCTCCAATGACGGCACCACGCCTGTGATGTGAGCTGTTTTAGCTATCTGGGGTGGATGCTGATTTTTTTCTCTCTTCAACGACTGTCATGAGTTCTGAGCTGCTTTTCTGCCGTCTCGTACAGCTGTTGAGTTTCTTTTTGTGACAGTAGCCCTATAGCTGCTTTTTGGCTATTTTAGGGAGCTGCCACCTTCTTCTTAATGACCCGGTCTCATGCTCGGAGCTGCTTTTCGTCCGTCCTGAGCAGTGGTTGAGTTATTCCAGTAATGTCCTAGATCTGAGTTGTAAAGACTACTCTGGTGGCTACTGATTTATTTCTCGATTTCTTGCAAGGTTTAGATGACCATTTTCCTTCGATCAAAACTTGAGGGGTGTTGAACCTGCCATTTAATGGGTTACCCTGTCAGAAAAATGAGGATAAGCTATGATTGCCGAAAAATTGCACCGTCAATACCTATGGTCATACGAAGAAGCAATATGACACACCTCTTTCAGTCAAGGATCCAGACCAAGAAAACAATAATGAAGGACCAGGTATGAAAATTGTTGCACGATCCCATGGTGCAGATACCCCCATAGTCTAAGTCAGTATTGATCCACATGGATATGCCTACAGCATGAGTAATCGGTACGAGGAATAACAATCTCAAAACATGAGTCCTCACTTATGTGAATCATCATGGATAGCCTTTCGTGAACAAAATTTTTCCGTCAGAACCACCGTCAGTCAAGTCTGCAGATATTATCATACAGGTCAAACCCTTATGCTAGCCATGACAGGCGACAATGAAATATATGGTACGGATCAGATACTCAAGACAGTGGAACCAGTTAAGATGATTCAGAAACTTCCGCGATGAGTCAGAATCTGTCAGGAAACGGTTATGCTTCAACTCACTGTTTGGAACCCAAAGGACCAACATTTAATGGAGAAACCCAATGCACTGGGTCGGAGTTTGGGTGTTCATCAGAAAAATCTGATCATCACTTTATGGAAGGTTGTTAGTGCCGGATGACACACCCAACGGAAATCACTCTTGGAATTGTGAGACAGACATATATTTCAGTCGTGAAAATCAATCGCAGTCAGCTAAGTCAGCAGATCTAAAAAAATTATTGGAGCATGTATAAGCATGAACAAGAAAGTTAAAATCTGTCAGAATGTGGATACAGTAAAGCAAACCACCCAGAGCCAGTCAGAGAAAATTTAGTGGGAACAACAATAAAGGAAAAAGGATATCCGAGTTGGAAACGGTTTCCTTAAGCCAATATATTCATACTTGTTCCCTGAGCAACCAAATCTCGAGGACGAGATTTCTTTAAGGGGGTAAGGTTTCTGACAGCCTGATTTGTGGCCCTTTCTTTTTCTTTTGTTTTTGTGAGTTTTTTTTGCTTGAGTTTTCTTTTTCCGTGGCTTTGTGGTCTGGAAACTGAAGAAGATGCCCTCTTCTTTGCTTCCAGAGTGGCTTGTCATTCCCAAATCCTTCCCTAGACCCTGTCATTTTCATACTAGCCCAAATCCCAATATTCTTTTTATTGGGAATATTCCTTTCCAATTACAGGAATAACTCAAATTGCCCTAGGTTGTGAAGCAACCTATATTTCCCTCACTCTTAAAATTGCCAAATAATTCTCATAAATTGCTTGGGTCATATCTTTCTCAAATATGGCAAAATATTTCATTTGTGATGTTTATCATCATGCCCACTAATTCTTTTCCTATTCTGCCCTAAATGGCACATTGTGAAGCAAGTGCTATTTTCCTTTGCCCAATTGACCTCAAATTCTTTGGACATCTTTTCATGTCCATATCATTGCCACATGCCAAAATGCAACCTCATTTTCATAGTAATTATTAAATTATGAGTTTCCAAAGTTTTTGTCCAGAAAGAAACTTTGTGAAGGAGGTACAAGGTAGGCATATCCAAATGAGTTGCCATTTTGCATGATCCTTCATATTATCATTTTATAGCCCTCCACCCAAGTTGAGCTCATATCATGCCTCCATGTGAGCTCATCTTCAATTCTTAGATTCTGCCAAAATTTTTAGTTTGTGAAGCAAGTATATTTTATCTTGCTCCATTATGGCTGTAAATTTTTGTAGGTATTCTAGTATCCATATAACCTATATCCACCCATGTTGGTAATATTTCATCATGGCGTTATTCCTCTAGAATTTTTGCAAGTTTCTGTCCAAAGGAGATGTTTGTGAAGCAAGTACCATTTTGGCTTTGCCAAATGGTATGAGACTTTTTGAGCATCTTCATAGGGCCAAATGACCCTGCCTTGCCCAAATTGAGATCAAGTTGACACTCCGTGTGAGTGCATCTTGATGATCTAGTTTCTGGACCATTTTGGTCAGTTGTTAAGCAACCGCATTAAATCTTGGTCCATTTCTTGCCAAACTCCCCAGGATTGTTCTCCTTCCTAGCCTAAACCCCCCGGACATAACATTTGACCCATAGCATCTCTCTAGTGATCACACTTAGTTGATCAAGTTTACTGCAGTAAACTTCAGAGGCTGCTTACCATTTAGCCAGAGCAGTTTTCACCAAGCTACCATCACACTTGAAACAGCCCCAGGAAGGACTAACCCCTAGTCATCATTTGCCAGCTGTTTGCCTCCCACGCATGCCAGTACTGGTGGTGACCATCGATTTGGCATGAAGTGAGTGCGTCCTGCGCGTCTTCTTGCTCGGGCCCCTCCCCCTCTCGTCGTCATCACGTGTGTGAGCGTGTCCAGCAGCTGCCCACATCTTCGTCATCCCCCTGGACTCATCTCCCTCTCCCGAAGCCTCCTCGTCTGCGCTCGTCACCGCTCGCCCACGGGAGCACTGTGGCCGACAACGCATTAAGGGCGCCTGGCCTCTTCCTCTGCCCCTCCCTTGGCTCCTGTTGCCCCGTGCTCTCTGTAGCTCATCCGCGTTCTCCCTCATCACCTTCCTGTGCCTCCCCGTGATCGCTGTCGTCGCCAGGGCCTCGACCGGACATGCCCGGTGGCACCCAAGCATGTGCCTCTCGCCCCGGCTATTTATAGCCCCTCCCCTCGCCTACCGAGCATCCCAGCAACCTCACCGCACTCCTCTAGGCCATGCCCACCTCTAGCCCGAGCTCGAGAAGCTCTTTGTGCTCGACATCACCGCCATGGCCGCCGTCGGTGCCCACCCAAATTTGCGGCAACCAAGCCCTCCCTCTCCTCTTGGCCATCACCAGAGCCCTACACCACCACTCCAGATCGACCCCGCACCTCCACCCCTCTTACCCGCGACCCTAATGCCGAGTCCATCTTCACCGTGGCCACAGTCTTTGTGGCCAATGCCTCGCGCAACCTCAAGCTCCTCGGTGGCCGTGTCCTGCCTGGATGGAACCGCCTCGTCGCGCTGATCACGCCGGTAGGTCGCATGGCGTGGGCGCAAGCGAGGAGAGGAAGGAGACAACGCCCCTCCCTGCTAGCTGGCCACGGGCCCCGCTCGTTGGCCCTTCAGCCGTTGACCCGGCCAGCCCACATGGATAAGTGATGGGCCCCATAGCCCGTGGGACCCGCACGTCAGCGACCCCAAGCCCCGACCCCGCATCAGATGATGTGGATAAGTGGACATGTATTCTGGTAAGTACGTTTTCAGCTTCTGAAAGCGTATTTCTTTATATGCGTTTCTGCCTTATCCACTCAGGGACTTGTTTGTGATGATATTTTTGCAAAAAAGTCCCTAATCTTCATCACCTCACAACTTTTTACTCGTAACTCCAAATGAGGTGAATCCAAAGCCCATTTCTTAGTCTCGTGGATTCCGTTCTATTGGCAACACTTTCACCATGTGTTATCATCCCGAAAATGACATTTTTGCCCTTCCACATAAACAGCCCTTTCGGGAGAGGACTGTTTCCGGCGATTCTTTCCGCGGCTTCACCGCACTTCTCCCCTGTGCCTTCTTCATCCCCAGGCGAGCCACAATAGCCACTTGCATGATAGTAATGCATTAGCCATGGTTTTCAACTTGAATATTTATTAAATATTTGCTTGTTGAAAAGATGGTTATCATTGTTCCGGTGATGCTTAAAGTTGCATGTTCACTTTCGTGCTATGCAGTCTTGTACTCTGTTATCATGTTCTACCTGCTAGTATTCCTTTCATATGCTTATGTTTGCTAGTAGTACATGTTGATGTTAGTGATGGTTTTCGGTGCATGACTTCCGTCTATTCTGAGTTTCATCGTATGCGTGTTCCATTGCATCCAGTTGGTTAAATGCTTGCATGGTAGCATTGTTGCTATGTCTTGTATGATATTTATTGTTGATGCTAGTAGTCATGCTAGGTTTCTATGAGTAGTGTTGTATTTGTGATATTCATGCACGTCATTATGCCATGCTCAGTTGGATATGATTCATTGTTAATATGGTCAACAGTTATGTTGTACCCTGAGGCTTATGTTGATATCATGCTCATGCATTGTAATTGCATCATGTTATTTTATCATGGCTCAACATATTAGCATTCAAGTTTAACCGGATTAAATTGAAGTTGAACAACTGTTGGCTGAGTCATGGTTCCACCATATCGAGCTGACTAGTGCAACCACACTTACCTTTATGGGAGGGTCCTAACTGGGTCTATTGTCATGCCTCTCGCCAGTGCCTCCAACGGGGGAAGGTTATGGGCGTGCAGTACCCTGGCCCGGTAAGCAGACATAACCTTGTTTGCCCGTAGTTGGATGATAAGCGCTTTTGTCCATGTTTGGGACCGTTTTGCCATGTTGTGGCCATTTTGCCACGACGGTTGCCGTTGGTGTCTGGGGTAGACACGGGGCCATCCATGACTTAGCCCAGTGGGGAGTTAGTCGGAGTGGCCGAGAGAGTGTCATGGCAGTAGGACGGTTTTGTCGGAATGCCGTTGGTCCACCCGAATGGGAGTGCGAGGCCGTCGGTTCCGTGGTGTGGGTACAGTGTGCTAACCTCTGCAGAGTGTGTTTTAAATCTATCGATAGCTGTGCCCGCGGATAAGGACCCAGTTCGTGTCGGTCACACTATGGGTCAACAGTAATAATAATCATGTGCTTAATAACAACCCTATTTTGATGATGAGATAAGTGGATTGTGTGATCTGTGTATGATCACCGTTTGGTTACGAGGTAACCCGTTGAACCAAGAGTGGTTCCGTTTGTGATCCGCGAATGATCATTGTTTGGTTACGAGGTAACCCGTTGAACCAAGTGTGGTTCCGTTTGTGATCCATGAGTGATCACTGTGATATCGAGGATACTGAGTTGTTGGATATTTGTGATGTTGTGCGAGAATCGTGGGTAAAGATCAAGCTCCTTGTGGTCATTTAATGATTACTGCGGTATTGTTTATACCAAGCTTGATTTGATCCTAAGATGATCGTGTGATGTCCGAGGATGGTAAGTGATGCATGTGATGGTTATGAGGTAGCCGAGCACAATAAGTGGTGCATATAGTGTCATCAGGTTGCATGCTAGTATCGTCAGATTCATATGCTCATATTCTGCTAGTTGTATCATGTTCATGTTGATGCCATGTTATTCTGATGATATCATGTTAATTCCTGCTTAACCTATAATTGCCATGATGTTGTTTGTCTTCAATGCTTCTGGTTATTGTGAGCTTGCAAGTACATTCAATGTAATGACCTGGCGTGTCATGCCAGTTTGCAGGTCATGCCGGATTTGAATGCTTGTTTGCCGTGGATTCTTTGTTTGTGAGCTAGGATAAGCGTTCCAGCCAGAGTCCCTGTGGAGTGGAGTTTACCACCATCGTCGTTGTTCCGTTGCTAGAGTTATTCCGCTGCTTCGAGTTGTTCTGCTGCTTGCTTAGAGCAACAGTGGCAGGCATAGTGTCGTCGTGCCGATGTAATTCCCCGTTATATCGGAAACCCTTGTACCCAAATAGATTGTAATAAAGAGTTGATTTGTTCTATGCTAAGCAGTGCCATATTCCAGAAGACTTCATCTTGATCTCTAGGCGGCAATACGGGGCGTTACGGTTTTCTCTGAGCCGGGGTGCCACAGTATAAAATAGCAACAAGACTTCACTACTGAGAGATATTTATGCCTGTATCATGATAGGTCTCCTTCCAAGTTAGTTGACACGTTTTTTCTATCCCAAGTTTATTGGCCTATTTTTTTGTCCTTCTGAGGTTATTATTATGCTTTTTGTGCATGCTGAACTAGCATATTTAGTGGCGAGTTTGGTGCTTCTATCACTGTGTTCTTCCAGAATCTCATCATATATCTCTATCCTAGGAATTATATGTTCACTTCCATGAAAAATAATATTTAAGAGAAACTTCATCACAGACTGTCTTTGGTGTGATATTTATAGACTGTCTTCCACAACAGATTATTGACATCACAATTCAGAGAAGCTTTGATTTCACTATATTCTTCCTTTTGAAATTAATATTTTTGTACATGACAACACTACTCATTTAAGTGGAGGAGGCAGCGACTCTGATAGTTTGGAGAGTTAACACATCTGGTTGTAGGGCATTAGAGGATTTGAGTAGAAGCTGGCGAGCGGTGTCCACAGATTGTACAGCGACCAAGCGGCAGTGAAGAATCAATGTGTGGATCTATCATTACCATATGGACTAGGTATGCAAAGTTATTCCTCTGGTATGCTTTTGTCCATACGACCTTTTATGTTTCATTCCTTTTGTATTTCTGTCAACAAAAAATGTAGATCCGCAACTTAATTGTCATGATGATGTTGGATGGCATGGCAGTTGTCCAGTTCTATTATTTAAGAAGTCGATGTGTGTATATCTAACAAAGAGATAATCACAATAGACTTAAAAGCTTAGAAGTAGAGTTTAAAAGAAAATTCAGAAGCATTGGAGGCTCATGCTTCTACTGTCATGTTTTATGTTCCAGTTAGGAGGCTGTTTCTAAAATAGAGATTATTGATTTTCACATATATAACCTGTGCTCATAGTATCATTCCTATTTCATTCTTTGTTTTCCATTTTCTTCTCCCTCTAAATTGTTGAGCTCCTATTCAAATTAGTAATCTTTTCAACTATTTTTATAACTTCACAAGTTTCAGAAATAAGATGTTTGCTTTATTGAGCTAAGGTGTTCTCTTTTTGACAGAGTATTGTCCAAAGATGTTGTATATCCTTATTATAGGGATACAAGCTCAATGAACTATTCATGTAGTTACCGATTTTAGATAGATTTTGTTTCAGTTATGAAGGTTTAGAGGGATACATGAATGATTTGGAGTTTCAGTTATCATTTGAGCTAATTCCCCATTCGTATTCTTAACACTAATCCATCATATTAATATTAATTAATTATGATGCTGCCATATTCATTTCTGCCCTTGGAGGGAGATGAACATACGGTGATGCCAGCGCAGCACTTAAGGGCTTGGAGGCTAACTAGGCAAAAGAGGCCTATTGTCAGCCACCAAATTATGATGTTGAGCAGTGCCCGAGCGGAAGATAGCAAGGTGGTTCTCATAGGATACGGAGTAAGCAGAGCTAGCGGCAGTGGACGCAGCTACCATGGTGGTGGGCGCACTAGAGGCACAACACATGGTGGATATCGAGGATGTACTGCACGTCAAAGCAGTCGCCGCTCCAGGTAAATTAGATAGACAAAATACATGACATGTTAGGCTGTTATTCGCTAGCGGTAGAAATATTTAGCTCATTCATGAGGTAACATCAGGGTCTGTTGTGCTGAATCTTTGAGATGAAACCAAACCAAACTAATACATACCTAGCATCCGTCCAGAAGTCTTGATTACAGAATATATATGGTCCCATTTTAAGTTGCAAAGGACTCGGATATCTATTCTTTTGTAGGGATTTGAGAAAAAAGAAAATAAAAAACACTTATATGAGGCAATGGCTTCGTCAGAAAGCACAAGAAATATCGTTGCGCGGCAGCAATGCATACCTTAATTTGCTTCATGGTGAACTGGAAATGTGCTTCTACGTCAAATTGAAAAAATATATATGTTGTTCACTAGCACCATAATATGTCCATCCATTAACCACTTTTTTGTCGAAATACAGGGATATCTGGTGTGTTTGCATATACAGGAAATCTTCTTGCCACTGCACCTGTAGGCCTACTGGGGCTGCTTCTCTAGTTTTAGGTCAGTCTACCCTGTTTGAGTTATAGCTGAAAAACATGTATGATTTCTGCACCTCCTCCTTTTGCTGATATTTATTAGTTAGTGAGCTTTCTGCACCTACGCCCTATGACGCAGATTGTGTATGCCTCTTGTTTATATGGTTTAATTTAGGAATATTATCATTGGCGATATGTATTTTAGATTTAGACTTACAGAAAGGGTATGTGGCATGACAGTGCAAAGCTTTTTAGGGCTATCTTCTTTCTCCTCTTTATTCTTTGAACTTCAGAACAAAACCTCAATTTGTTCACTTTAGTTGTGTGTTATTCTTCTCAATCTATGAAGCAAATCTTATTGAATATATAGTTGGCATACTTCACATTGCATTGGTTAGAGTGGCCCATGTGAGTAGGTATGGATAGCCTGAGCTTCTGTTGAAGGCACTTTGATCAAATGGCACGAACCACCACAAGTTTGTGCTTCACCTATTCACAACCACCCGGTCAGAACTTGAAAATGGAACCAAAGAGTAGTACCTGCTTAGGGAGATAGCACGGTGCAATGTAAAAGGAGATTTCGGTCATGAAAATTTATCGGTATTTTGTCTTTCAGGTTTCTCAGTATCTGCTTTAAGTCTTGGATTGACAGATGTTGGGTCATCTCATATGGATAAATGGTAGGTCAAGGGCCTTTTATCACTGAAGTAGTACCCATACCTATGAGTGGCGATAGAGATAATTGATATTGGAGACTATATGAATGTCAAGTGGATAGTGAAATGATTTGTCAATGCTGGTTTTACTTGAAGATTATGTATTTATTTCAAGTAATAATAACCTCCCTTAGTTCTTACTTGTTATACTTGTAATTCAGCAATTAAGGGATTATGTTATATCTTCTGTGTCAAACATTGGCTCGTGGTTATTTTGTAAAATATGTATATGTGGCATTCATCTGATTTTATATAACCGCCTTACTCTTAAAATTTAGCATTATTTTTTTGCTCTTTCGGTGTTGTGTTGTTTACTAAATTCTCCATATATTTTTCTTTTATAATCTATTCTATGTGCATAAACTATCACACCACTGAACTAGAATGTTGTACCAGAACCTAAATCTCATTTTACACAGATTTAAGTTCTTTTTTAAATAAACACCTAGATTTAATAAATTTTCTTGCTTTCACATGTTACTTCTTTGAATAAGATCTTGAGATGCACCAGTTCATTATTTTTAGAAGGGTTTATGTTGTTTTTTAGGCATTGCATTTAGCTGGAAGAGGGTACTGGCCAGCGCACCACCTCTCTTGCCCCTTGAGTGGGTGAGCTAATTTGACTATTTCCTCTTGGTGTATTGTAGCAATTGGATGCTTTAAAGGATTTCAATGGAGTTTATTGTGGGTGAGTGCGCGAATAAACGAAAAGGGCCTTGCCTCAATTGCTCTTTCATGCGTTCCCTTTCGTCCCCTCCATGCTCGTTCTCGGCCTGGTGATGTGTTGCCTGACCGCGTTTGTCCTGCTGCAGCACACTTGGGATCTGACGGCACACCTTCAGTCAGCCATTGGTCGTTGCTTCTTGTACCTTTTCTACTATTTATTTACTAGCTAATGCATTGTTACTGGTTGTTGTTCTTGTTGGGGAACGTAGCATGCAATTTCAAAAAAAATCCTACACTCATGCAAGATCTATCTAGGATATGCATAGCAACAGAGGGGAAGAGTGTGTCTACATACCCTCGTAGACCGAAAGCGGAAGCGTTTGACAATGCGGTTGGTGTATTCAAACTTCTTCTAGCTCCGACCGACCAAGTACCGAACGTACGGCACCTCCAAGTTCTACACATATTCAGCTCGATGACGTTCCTCCCCTTCTTGATCCAGCAAGGTGTCGAGGAAGTAGTTGAGTTCAATTAGCACGACGGCATGGTGACGGTGATGGTGAAGTGATCCGTGCAGGGCTTCGTGTAAGCACCGCGATAATATGACCGTGGGTGTAAACTATGGAGGAGGGCGCCGCAGAGGGCTAACAGTTGATGTTGTGTAATCTAGGTGCCCCCTCCCCACGTATATATAGGTGGGATGGGGAGGGGAGCAGCAAGGGTGCGCCCCAAGTAGGAGGAATCCTACTTGGGGGCCTCCCCAATTCGGCCTCCTCCCTTCCATATTTGTTGGAGGGGGAAAAGGGAAGAGGAAGGAGAGAAGGAAAGGGGGGACGAACCCCTCTTTCCCTTCCCCACTCGGCCTCCTTCCATGGGGGGTCTCCACCCCTTGTGGGCTGGTGTTCTCCCCTCTTATGGCCCATATGGCCCATATCTTTCCCCTGGGGATTTCGGTAACCCCTTTGATACTCCGATATGTACCCGGTACCTTCCGGAACACTTCTGTTGTCCGAATACTATTGTACTATATATCAATCTTTAGCTCTCGACCATTTCAAGACTCCTCGTCATGTCCGTGATCTCATTCGGGTCTCCTAACAACATTCGGTCACCAAATCATATCACTCATGTAATACAATATCGTCATCAACCGTTAAGCATACGGACCCTACAGGTTCGAGAACTATGTAGACATGACCGAGACACCTCTTCGGTCAATAACCAATAGTGGAACCTAGATGCTCATATTGGCTCCCACATATTCTATGAAGATCTTTATCGGCCGAACTGTTATGACAACATACATTATTCCCTTTGTCATCGGTATGTTACTTGCCCGAGATTCGACTGTCGGTATCTTCATACCTAGTTCAGTCTTGTTACCGGCAAGTATCTTTACTTGTTATGTAATACATCACCTACAACTAACTCATTAGTCACTTTGATTGCAAGGCTTCTTATGATGTGTACCGGGAGGGCCCAGAGATACCTCTTCGGTACTCGGAGTGACAAATCCTAATCTCGATCTATGCCAACCCAACAAACACCTTCGGAGATACATGTAGAGCGTCTTTATAATCACCCAGTTACGTTATGACATTTGATAGCACACAAGGCTTTCCTCCGGTATCCAGGAGTTGCATAATCGCATAGTCGAAGGAATATGTATTTTGACATGAAGAAAGCAATAGCAATAAAACTGAACGATCAATATGCGGTTGTAACGGATGGGTCTTGTCCATCACATCATTCTCCTAATGATGTGATCATGTTCATCAAATGACAACACATGTCTATGGTTAGGAAACTTAACCATCTTTGATTAATGAGCTAATCTAGTAGAGGCTTACTAGGGAGATGGTGTTTTGTCTATGTATCCACACATGTAACAAGTTTACGGCTAATACAATTCTAGCATGAATAATAAATATTTATCATGATATGAGGAAATATAAAATAACAATTTTATTATTTCCTCTAGGGCATATTTCCTTCAGTCTCCCACTTGCACTAGAGTCAATAATCTAGTTCACATTGCCATGTGATTTAACACCAATAGTTCACATCACCATGTGACCAACACCCAAAGGGTTTACTAGAGTCAATAATATAGTTCACATCGCTATGTGATTACCACCCAAAGGTGTGATCATGTTTTACTTGTGAGAGAAGTTTAGTCAACGGGTCTTCCACTTTCAGATCCGTATGTATTTTGCAAATTTCTATGTCTACAATACTCTGCATGGAGCTACTCTATCTAATTGCTCCCACATTCAATATGTATCTAGATTGAGACTTAGAGTCATATAGATCAGTGTCAAAGCTTGCATCAACGTAACTCTTTACGACGAACTCTTTATCACCTCCATAACCGAGAAACATTTTCTTAATCCTCTTTAAGGTAACTATGGATAATTTTAACCGATGTCCAGCCTATTCATGGATCACTATTGTACCCCCTTGCCAAACTCATGGCAAGGTACACCACAAGTTTGGTACACAACATGGCATACTTTATAGAACCTATGACTGAGGCATATGGAATGACTTTCATTCTCTCTTTATCTTCTGCCGTGGTCGGGTTTTGAGTCTTTACTCAACTTCACACCTTACAATACAAGCAAGAACTCCTGTTTTGACTGATCCATTTTGAACTCCTTCAAAATATTCTCAAGGTATGTACTTGAAAGTCTTATCAAGCGTCTTGATCTATCTCTATAGATCTTGATGCCCAATATGTAAGCAGCTTCACCAAGGTCTTTCATTGAAAAGTTCTTATTCAAGTTTCCTTTTATGCTATCCAGAAATTATATATCATTTCCAATAAACAATATGTCATCCCCATATAATACCAGAAATGCTACAGAGCTTCCACTCAGTTTCTTGTAAACACGGGCTTCACCGAAGGTTTGTATAAAACCATATGCTTTGATCACCTCATCAAAGCGTATATTCCAACTCCGAGATGCTTGCACTAGTCCATAGATGGATCGCTAGAGCTTGCACACTATCTTAGCACCTTTAGGATTGACAAAACCCTCTGGTTGCATCATATACAACTCTTCTTTAAGAAATCCATTGAGGAATGCAGTTTTGACGTCCATTTGCCAGATTTCATAATCATAAAATGCGGCAATTGCTAACATGATTCGGACAGAGTTGAGCATCGCTACGGGTGAGAAGGTCTCATCATAGTCAACCCCTTGAACTTGTCGAAAACCTTTTGCGTCATGTCCAGCTTTGTAGATAGTAACATTACCATTAGCGTCAGTATTCTTCTTGAAGATCTATTTATTCTCTATGGCTTGCCGATCATCGGGCAAATCCATCAAAGTCCACACTTTTTCCTCATACATGGATCCTATCTCAGATTTCATGGCCTAAAGTCATTATCAGAATCTGGGCTCATCATAGCTTCCTCATAGTTCATAGGTTTGCCATGGTCTAGTAACATGACTTCCAAGATAGGATTTCCGTACCACTCTGGTGCGGATCATGCTCTGGTTGACCAACAAAGTTCATTAGTAACTTGATCTGAAGTTTCATGATCATTATGATTTGCTTCCTCTCTAGTTTATGTAGGCGCCTCAGAAATGGTTTTCTGAGATGTACTATTCTTAATTTCAAGAGAAGGTACAATTACCTCATCAAGTTCTACTTTCCTCCCACCCACTTCTTTCGAGAGAAACTCCTTCTCTAGAAAGGTTCCATTCTTGGCAACAAAGATCTTGCCTTAGGATTTGTGGTAGAAGGTGTACCCAATTGTTTCCTTAGGGTACCCTATGAAGACACACCTCTTTGATTTGGGTTCGAGCTTATCAGGATGAAGCATTTTTACATAAGAGTCGCAACGCCAAACTTTAAGAAATGGCAACTTAGGTTTATTGCCAAACCACAGTTCATACGGTGTCGTCTCAACTGATTTAGATGGTGTCCTATTTAACATGAATGCAGTTGTCTCTAATGCATAACCCCAAAATGATAGTGGTAAATCAGTAAGAGACATCATAGATCACACCATATCTAATAAAGTACGGTTACGATGTTCGGACACAGCATTACGTTGTGCTATTCCTGGTGGTGTGAGTTGTGAAACTATTCCACATTGTTTTAAATGAAGGCCAAACTCGTAATTCAGATATTCGCCTCCGCGATCAGATCATAGAAACTTTATTTTCTTTTTTACGATGATTCTCCACTTCTCTCTGAAATTCTTTGAACTTTTCAAATGTTTCAGACTTGTGTTTCTTTAAGTAGATATACCCATATCTGCTCAAATCACATGTGAAGGTTAGAAAATAACGATACCCGCCGCGTGCCTCAACACTCATCGGACCGCATACATCGGTATGTATTATTTCCAATAAGTCATTGACTCGCTCCATTGTTCCGGAGAATGGAGTTTTAGTCATCTTGCCCATGGGGCATGGTTCGCAAGTATCAAATGAGTCATAATCAAGTGATTCCAACAGCCCATCAGCATGGAGTTTCTTCATGCGCTTTACACCAATATGAACTAATGGCAGTGCCACAAGTATGTTGCACTATCATTATCAGCTTTGCATCTTTTGGCATCAATATTATTAATATGTGTATCACTACGATCGAGATTCAATAAACCATTAACATTGGGTGTATGACCATAGAAGGTTTTATTCATGTAAACAGAATAACAATTATTCTCTGTCTTAAATGAATAACCATATTGCAATAAACATGATCCTATCTAGTTCATGCTCAACACCAAATAACCTTTATTTAGGTTCAACACTAGTCTTAAAAGTATAGGGAGTGTGCGATGATGATCATATCAATCTTGGAACCACTTCCAACACACATCATCACTTGACCCTCAACTAGTCTCCATTTATTCTGCAACTCCTGTTTTGAGTTACTAATCTTAGCAACCAAACATGTGTCTAATACCCAGGGGCTACTACGAGCACTAGTAAGGTATACATCAATAACATGTATATCAAATATACCTTTGTTCACTTTGTCATCATTCTTATCCGCCAAATATTTGGGGTAGTTTCGCTTCCAATGATCATTTCCTTTGTAGTAGAAGCACTTAGTTTCAGGCTTAGGTCCATCTTTGGGATTCTTTACGGGAGTGACAACTTGCTTGCCATTCTTCTTAAAGTTCCCTTTCTTGCCATTTCCCTTTTTCTTGAAACTTTGTGGTCTTGTTAACCATCAACACTTGATGCTCTTTATTGATTTCTACCTTTGCCGATTTCAGCATCGCGAAAAGCTCGGGAATCGTTTTTGTCATCCCTTGCATATTATAGTTCATCACAAAGTTCTAGTAGCTTGGTGGTAGTGACGAGAGAACTTTGTCAATCACTATCTTATCTGGAAGATTAACTCCCACTTGATTCGAGCGATTGTAGTACCCGGACATTCTGAGCACATGCTCACTAGCCGAGCTATTGTCCTCCATCTAGTAGGAAAAGTACTTGTCATATGTCTCATAACTCTCGACATGGGCATGAGTCTGAAATATCAATTTCAGCTCTTGGAACATCTCATATGCTCTGTCGCATTCAAAACATTTTGAAGTCCCAGTTCTAAGCCATAAAGCATGGTGCACTAAACTATCAAGTAGTCATCATATCGAGCTTGCCAAACGTTCATAATGTCAGCATCTTCTCCTGCAATAGTTTCACCACCTAGCGTTGCATTAAGGACATAATTCTTCTGTGCAACAATGAGGATAATCCTCAGATCATGGACCCATTCCGCATCATTGCTACTATCATCTTTCAACTTAGTTTTCTCTAGGAACATATCAAAAATAGGGGAGCTACAATGAGAGCTATTGATCTACAACATAATTTGCAAATACTATCTGGACTAAGTTCATGATAAATTAAGTTCAATTAATCAAATTACTTAAGAACTTAAACATAGATAGACATCCCTCAGGTCATCTAAATGATACGTGATCCAAATCAACTAAACCATGTCCAATCATCACGTGAGATGGAGTAGTCATCAATGGTGAACATCCCTATGTTGATCGTATCTACTATATGATTCATGTTTGACCTTTCGGTCTCCAGTGTTCCGAGGCCATGTCTGTACATACTAGGCTCGTCAAGTTTAACCCGAGTATTCCGCATGTGCAAAACTGTCTTGCACCCGTTATATGTGAACTTAGAGCCTATCACACCCGATCATCATGTGGTGTCTTAGCACGAAGAACTGTCACAACGGTTCATACTCAAGGAGAACACTTATACCTTGAAATTTAGTTAAGGGATCATCTTATAATGCTACCATCGTACTAAGCAAAATAAGATGCATAAAAGATAAACATCACATCCAATCAAAATATGTGACATGATATGGCCATCATCAACTTCTGCTTTTGATCTCCATCTCCAAAGCATCGTCATGATCTCCATTGTCACTGGCTTGACACCTTGATCTCCATCATTGCATCATGGTCGTTGTCGGTGTCAAAACCGGCAGATCTCGGTAGGGGGGCCCAAGTTGTATGTCTGAGGACCGACGGTAACTATGGACAAAGGACACAGTGTTTACCCAGGTTCGGGCCCTCTTAATGGAGGTAAAACCCTACTCCTGCTTGATTATATTCGAAGGTTATAAGAGTTACAAGAGTTGATCTACCACGAGATCGTGTTGGCTAACCCTAGATTAGCTAGCCTAGCAATGTTGTGTTCCTGCCTCCGATCTAACCGTCCGTTTTATATAGACAACGGAGGGGCTTAGGGTTGTACAAAGTTGGTTTTACAGAAAGGAAATAACATATCCGGACACCTATACTTTCCATCCACACATACGGGAGTCCCTACCGAACACGAGAGGTAACCTTCTGCCTTGTATCTTGACGGCCCATCAGTCCGGCCCATATCTAGTAGACCGGACACCTGAGGACCCCCTAGTCCAGGACTCCCACAGTAGCCCCTAAACAAGTCTTCAATGATGATGTGTTCAACGTGCAGATTGTCTTCGGCATTGCAAGGAGGGTTCCTTGAATAGTACACATCAGCTCTTCTCATAAAAGAATTGTATCCGGCTTTACATAATGAACACAACCCTTAGCCGCTAAGGCAGGATATATATAAAAAATAAGAATAGTGTCTTTTACTGACAACTTTTTTCAGTGAAGCGTCTGACCTGACCCTTCGATGTTTTGAACCGTTTTTACACACCGTGTTTCGTGTTTCGACGCCCAGCTCCATTGGCCCATCCTGTCAAAACAGAGATCATGCCCACTTAATACGGGATTACTCATCAACAAAATTTGGGTAATCCAACTATTTATAGCGCATGCTTTCATTGGGAATAGGCGAGCTTCAAGGCGCAAGTGGGGGACGGTTGGCTTGTTTACCGCCTATAAGAGGGCAATAGATTTCTATTTTCCTCCCCACGCCTTCTAGTCTCCTCTGCCTTCCAATCTCCCAAACTCTCAGTGCCCAAAAAGTCTTGTCTTTCTCACCACCACAAACGCCTCCTCCAACCATGGCCGGATCCGGTTCCAAAGGCAAGTGGGAGGCCTCCTCCATCACGGAGAAGGATATAAAAGATCTCCGGAGTGCGGGATACCTCACCGCCAACATCGCGCACAGGCTCCCCCCCAAGGGTCAAGGTATTCCCACTCCGGAGCCCGGGAAATGGGTCGTCTTCCTTCCTCATTTCCTTAGAGGGCTAGGTTTTCCACTCCACCCATTCGTCCGTGGACTCATGTTCTACTCGGGCTTGATTCCACGATCTAGCCTTGAATTCTTTCCTCCACATCTCGGCGTTCATCGTCGTGTGTGAGGATCTCCTCCGCATCCACCCACACTTCGGCCTGTCGCTCAAGGTGTTTAATGTGAAGCCGAGGTTGGTTGGTAGGCAGCATGCAGACTACGGCGGAGCTATGATCAGCAAGTTGCCCAACACCAAGTGGCCCAATGGGGCCTTTGTTGAGACCGTCAAGATCTGGCAACATGAGTGGTTTTATATCACTGAGCCGCGCCGCACTAAGTTGGTGGCGATCTCGGAATTCAGATCCGGACCCCCCATGAGGCTCATCTCCTGGACCACGAAGGGCCACGACTGGGGTTCTTAGATGGAGGTGGAGATGCTGCAAATGCATATTAGCAACATGCTGAGAAAAAGTGTTGGTTTAACCAACATGGTACAAAATATGCTCTTCCGACGCATTCTCCCCTACCAGCGCCGGGCTTCCCCCATGTGGGAGTTCAATCCGGAGGAGCCACGGACTCTGCAACATTTCCTCGGCACCACGCACGAGGGAATGTGGAAGCTGCTCTTCAGGGCGCAGAAGAGCTAGCCCATGGAGATCGAAGATCTTGGCCTCAACGCCAAGAATCTGGCCACTCCGATAAGTATTCAATCTTTCTGAAGACATACCTAGTTCATATGTATTTGATCGATACAAAACTTATCAACCCATCTTTTTTACAGGGTTGGACCAAGAAGTCGGAGCGGATTAAGAGTCTGGCTCCGTTGCCTAAAGACCCAGTCACTCCACCGCTGGAGGAGATGCTGGTCCTGGTGCCTTATCAGGCGCGGGAGAAGAAGATCAAGAAGAATGGCAAGGGGCCCAAGGACGGGCCCCACCGCAAAGGTCCTCCCGAAGTAGTGTTCGAAGAGACCGAGGCCGTCTCCTCTCATGAGGAAGACGAGGACGAAGAGCACGAGGCGGAGGAGGAATATGACAGAGTGGAGAGCGACTCCCCCCTCAAGACGAGGAGGGGAAAGAGGACAGCCTCCAAGAACCTGGATGGAGCGACGCCGAAGAAGGGGAGGTTGGTACTCTCGGACAGTTCAGACTCAGAGTCCAAACATAGCCTAAAGAGGATCCAAAGAGAGAAGCCCCTGGCTGAAACGTAAGTATCAAAAACTTTACTCATTCAGGTATCGCTTAATCTGCCTCTGTCATATCAAATCTCTTCTCTGCTTTTTAGCCCACCGTGCGAGATCCCGATTCCCTCCTCTTCGAAGGGGA
>NC_041381.1:234518472-234550740 GCF_002162155.2 Triticum dicoccoides | reverse complement strand
TCCTAAAGGGAATATCCCGGGCGAGGAGGAGCGGACGAGGCCGTCCAAAAGGCGCCCGAGGACAACACCTCGGACGCTGTAGAGTAGGGCATGGCGATCCTATGACCACCGAGGGTGGGGGCCTCAATAGTTCGGGCCCTCGCCGAACATCGTCCTAGAGACCAATACGGCTCCGGGTTCGGACCAACACCCTCCTTCGAAAGAGGAGGGAGGATCAGCAGCTCCATCAGCGGCCTCTGTCCATCCGTAGGCCGCTGACACTGATGTAGGGTGGAACCCTAGGTGGACGATCTTTCACGTTTGGAGTGGATCCTACGGAGAAACACGAAGAACACACGGAAGCACAAAGGGGAAAACACGGGGAAAACGAGAGAGAATCACGAAACCGACAAGGAATCAATCACACAAGTGCTAGATCACCGACAACATAGAGTAACATATGATCCACAATCAACAAAGGTAAGGATACAAAGGAACCATTCTTCTCCGTACGGAGGTCTTGATGATCTTCCCTAGAAAGGGGTCTTGAATCCGCTTGGGGGATGTTCTCCGAAGAGGTCATGAGCTCTGAGAAGAAGTAACCAAGTGGATGAGCAAGGCTCTCACACAAATATGAGCTAAACCAATGCTAAATCTGATTAGGAGGTGAGAGAGACATATTTATAGTCGTAGTGCAAAAGCAGGTCAAAGTGAAGGGGTACAAGGGCTCCAGCCCGTGGGCGCGGTCACTCAGGGGTCGGACATCCGGAGGCTCGGGATGGTCCGGACGTCTGGCTGGGCTCGGGCGTCCGTAGAATCGGCTCGGTCATAGGCACGTTGGACGTCCGGAGGGGGTCGGTCGTCCGGAGCTTTGTGACGGTCCGGACGTCCGGAAGTCATCGGTCGTCCGTAGATTTGGCTCGGGTGCTTGCCGTCCGGTCGTCCGGTCCGCCTTGGACGTCCGTAGATTTGGTTGGGGTGGCGAAGTGCCAGACGTCCGGAAGGCTCGGTCGTCCATGTCCTGGAACTCGTTGGACATCCGGACTTGGTCGGTCGTCTGACGCCTGTAGTTTCAGCAGCATCTCTTCTTCTTCTTCAACACGCTTGGGGTCCTCGTCGTCTTGGCTCTTGCAAGTAGTTATTCCTTGGCTCACCTCCATGTACCTGATTACACATAGAGTTTTCGAATGAGGTAGTAGCCATGTCTCATGAGTAGGAAAAGGGACTTCGGAGAGGAGCGAGTTCACGTTATCTTCGATAGCCTTAGCTCGGGCTCGAGTCATGGGTCCACATGGTGTTAAGGGAGATGTAGATGCGTCCATGGGGATGAGCGAGGGATACTCCGCATCATCTCCCCCCCCTTGGGAGAGATCTGACCTCAGATCAAAAGCTTCATCTCCATGGTAAGGTGCGAGGTCCTTGACGTTGAAGATGTCGCTCACATAGTACTTGCCTCGTGGTAGGTCGATCTTGTAGGCGTTGTCGTTGTAGTGTGCTAGCACCTTGAAAGGTCCATCTGCTCGAGGGAGAAGCTTGGACTTGTGTTTGTTGGGGAAGCGGTCCTTGCGAAGGTGTAGCCACACTATATCACCAATGTTGAAGACCATGGGTTGCTTGTTGATGTTGAGCTAGGTTGCTAGTCGTTGTACTTGTCGCTCGATGGTGTGCTTTGTATCTTCATGCATTTTCTTGATGTAGCTTGCACGAGCACTTGAGTCGAGGTTGGTTCGCTCTTGTACAGGAAGAGGTAGAATGTCCAATGGGGACAATGGGTTGAAGCCGTAGACGACCTCGAAGGGGTACTTGCCGGTCGTTGAATGTCTTGCGCGGTTGTAGGCGTACTCGGCGATGGGTAGACACTCTTCCCACTCCTTGATGTTCCTCTTGATTAACACGCGAAGTAGAGTGGAGACTATACGGTTCGTCACCTCCGTTTGGCCGTCGGTTTGAGGATGGTATGCCGAAGAGAACAATAGCTTGATGTCGAGATTGGCGCATAGGGTTTTCCAAAAGTAACTCAAGAACTTGACGTCGCGGTCCGAGATAATTGTCTTTGGCACTCCATGAAGTCGCAATATTTCCCTACAAAATAGATTGGCAATATGTGAAGCATCGTCTATCTTGTTGCAAGGAATGAAATGTGCCATCTTACAAAACTGGTCCACAACAACATATACAGAATCTTTCCCATTTTGAGTTCTAGGCAAAACAAGTATAAAATCCATGCTAATGTCTTCCCTGGGTTGATAAGGAATAGGAAGAGGCATGTAAAGACCATGAGATTGTGCTTTAGACTTAGCTTTGCGACATGTAGAGCATCGGGTGGTGAAGCGTGAGATGTCACGGAACATCTTGGGCCAATAATAGTTCTTGGAGAGCGTAGCGAACGTCTTGTCGCGTCCAAAGTGTCCCATGAGTCCGCCTCCATGAGCCTCTTGCAAAAGGAGCAAACGAAGAGAAGACTCAGGAATGCATTGTTTGTTAGCTCTCATAAGATATGCATCCTTGAAATAATATTGTTCCCAAGAAGTATGGATCAAACACTTAGCATAAGGAATAGCAAAAGATGGATCATTATCATACAAGTCTTTGATGTGCTCAATAACATTCAACTCAAATTTAGTGACAAGCGTACATATGCGTGAAAGCGCATCCGCAACTACATTTTCTTTACCCTTAATGTACTTGATCACATAAGGAAAAGATTCAATAAATTCACTCCATTTGGCATGACGATTGTTCAACTTAGTTTGACCTTTTAAGTACTTAAGCATTTCATGATCGGTATGGATGACAAACTCATGAGGTCTAAGGTAATGTTCCCAAACATGTAGTACACGCACTAAAGCATACAATTCTTTATCATAGATGGGATAGTTAAGTTGAGCACCGGAGAGTTTTTCACTAAAATAAGCAATGGCTCGTTTTTCTTGCATCAAAACTCCGCCAATTCCGGTACCACTTGCATCACAATGAACCTCAAAAGTTTTCTCAAAGTTGGGCAAAGCAAGAATCGGAGCATGCGTAAGCAAAGACTTGAGCTCATCAAAAGCGGTGGATTGCAAAGATCCCCAAACAAAAGGAGTATTCTTCTTACTCAAAGCATGTAAAGGAGAGGCAATTGTGCTAAAGTTTTCCACAAAGCGGCGATAAAATCCTGCAAGACCAAGAAAACTTCGCACTTGTTGCAAATTGGTGGGTTGGGGCCAAGTTTTAATTGCCTTGATCTTAGTTTCATCAACATGGACACCCTTGGAAGATACAACGAAACCCAAGAAAACCACTTTGTCAATGCCAAAAGTGCATTTTTTCAAGTTCGCATAAAGGCTTTCCTTGCGAAGAGTTTGCAAAACAGATTTAACATGATTAATGTGCTCTTTCATGGTTTTGCTGAAAACGAGAATATCATCAAAGTAAACCACAACGAAGATTCCAATGTAAGGTCTAAGCACATGATGCATAAGACGTACGAAAGTTTCGGGTGCTTCCGACAAACCCATAGGCATCACTAACCACTCATACAAGCCAAATTTGGTTTTGAAAGCAGCTTTCCATTCATCACCTTCTTGAATGCGGATTTGATAATAGCCGCTTTTAAGATCAATTTTTGAGAAAAAGTTGGCTCCACTAAGTTCATCAAGCATATCATGTAAGCGAGGAATGGGATGCCTATATCGAACGGTAATGGCATTTATGGGTCTACAATTGGAACATTAGCGGAAACTTCCATCGGGCTTAGGCACAAGTATAACGGGAACGGCACAAGGGCTCAAGCTTTCACGTACATGACCGTTGTCGATTAGTTTTTGTACTTGCCGTTGAATCTCCTTGGTTTCTTCAGGATTGACACGGTATGGAGCTTTGTTCGGAAGTGGTGCTCCGGGGATGAGGTCGATTCGATGCTTAATGCCTCGAAGAGGAGGTAGACCCGAAGGTAGCTCATCGGGGAAAACATCTTGGAATTCCTACAAAAGAGATTGAAACACTAAAGGTAGCTCGTGAGAGGTGTTAGTTGTTGGCTCTCCATCCTTGCACACAAGGACAAAGTGCATCACACTCGATGGGTTCTCACACACTTCTCTCATCTCACTTTTGGTGGCAAATAAGATGAGATTTTTCTCTCTAGGCGAAGAGGCACGCAAGTTTGGCTTGTGGCTCTCACTCACTTTTGGGTGGGTCACTTTCTCACTCTTCTCTCCATGATGGGTGGCTTGATTGTCGGCTATCACTTGACTAGGAGACATAGGTCGTAGCACATATTCCTTCCCTTTCATCTTGAATCTATAGTGATTGGTGCGCCCATTGTGGATGACACCACGGTCGAATTGCCATGGTCAACCAAGAAGGAGGTGGCAAATGGTCATTGGGACCACATCACACTCCAAAGTGTCTACATAAGCACCAATTTTGAAGGAGACTTGGACCGTATGTTCAACTCATATAGTGCCGGAGTCACTTAGCCATTGAACCTTGTAGGGGTGCGGGTGCTTCTTCTTGATTAATTGAAGCTTGGGGCATAGTTCTTCACTTTCCAAGTTGTGGCAACTACCTCCATCGATGATGACCCTTACGGACCTTCCATTGATGCCGGCCTTAGTGTGGAAGATGTGGTATCGTTGGTCTTCTTCTTGTTGATGTTGAAGTGTCAAGACTTTGGAGACAACGAGAGCGTGGCTCAAATCCTCATCACAAAAGACTTGATCATCTTCATCCTCGTTCATGCGCCGGTGCATGGCCACTTGTTCACGAGCTTCCATCTCCTCTTCACTCATGGAGTCATATGTGCCATCGTCGTTGAGGATCATGGTGCGCTTGTTCGTGCATTGATAGGACTTGTGGCCTCGGCCGCCGCAAGTGAAACACTTGAAGGAGCTTGTCTTGACGGTCTCATTGGTTGGAGTAGATGATGAAGCACGCGTCTTGAGCTTGCTTGTAGTAGGAGGAAGACGACTTGAACTTGCCGAAGTTTTCTTGTAGCTTGACTTGTCGTTGTTGCTTGTAGAAGGCTTGGTTGATGTAGATGTTGGATGAGTTGTTGAAGCTTGGATGTTGGAGAAGCCGTAGGTCTTGGATGAATACTTGGTGTACTTGAAGTCATCTTGCACTTGACGTTCCGCCTTGGTTGCTTGATGTACGAGCTCAATGAGGTTGGAGTAGGGTTGGAAGTCGGCAATCTTCTTGATGGGATGATTGAGTCCATTCAAGAAACGTGCCATTGTTTGCTCATCATCTTCCGTGACATTGGCTCGAATCATGGCAATGTCCATTTCCTTGTAGTATTCTTCAACACTCTTTGTTCCTTGCTTGAGGAGTTGTAGCTTCTTGAAGAGATCGCGGTTGTAGTAGGTTGGCACAAAACGTGCTCGCCTGACTTCCTTCATTAGAGCCCAAGTTTTGATAGGTGGTTCACCTATTGCTTCACGGCGCTCAAGGACTTGTTCCCACCATATGAGCACATAGTCTTGGAACTCAAGTGATGCCATAGCGATCTTCTTCTCTTCCTCATAGTTGTGCAAGCGGAAAATTTTGTCGACCTTCAATGCCCATGAGAGGTATTCTTCGGGATCATTGCTTCCATTGAACTTGGGCATTGTGAATATGAGCTTTCCATAGCATTGCTCTTCATTGTGGTGTTGGCGATGGTGATGATGACGCCCTTGACGTGGAGGGTAATCATCCTCATGTTGCTCTTGTCGCGGATGAAGTCCATGATCAACTTGCTCTTGTTGAACTTGAGGTTGAGGTGGAGCTTGACGTGCTTGTGGAGGAGCTTGTGGAGGAGCTTGTGGAGCCTGACGTGCTTGTGGAGGAGCTTGTGGAGCTTGACGTTGCACACTCGGTTGGTAGTTCCTCTCTTGGATTTCTTCTCGAAGAGCTTCCTCTTGATTGCGCCGTTCGCGATTGCGGTTGGTGATGGCTCGGCTTGATTCTTGAAGGGCATGTTGCGCCTCAAGAGCTTGCGCTTCTCGTTGTTATTGTTGAAGACGTTGAGCCTCAGCGTCCTGTTCCTCTTGGTGTAGACGCGCTCGTTCTTCTTCTTGGCATCGTAGTCGTTGCCGCTCTTGAGCTTGAGCAAAAGCGACTTGGTTTGATTGAGGACGAGGAACTTGCTCATCAACTTGCTGTTGTGAATGCTTGTCATGTAGCGGGTTCCGACATGCATGCCGGTCTTGACGCGCGGTTCATCGAAGAATGGTTGATGACGGTGTACTTGAGCCGAAGAAGGTGTCGTCGGAGTGTTGACTCGAACGGCTCCGTCTTGAGGATGAAGAAGTGGAAGGATGCCGATTCCTCATCAAGGCGCGGATCTCGTCCATTCTTGCATCATTCTCTTGCTTGTGGGAGTCGAACTTGTTGTCGAAGTGGTCTCTTGTACGTTGCTCCGAGAGTCGCAAGTCGGTGGCGAGGTTGTCGATGCGGTCGCTCATAGCTTGTTGCTCTTGGTGTAACGCCCTTTGGGCACCAAAGAGGTGGCTCTTTGTGACGAATGATGACATGTCGTCGCCGTTGTCGATAAGAGGTGGATTTGTAGAAGAACTTGGCCTATCCATCATTCCAAACAAAATGTGAGTGGTAGAAGGAAAAGAACGTGTACCAAATGTACCTTGACCGAAGTTGAAGATGAATCAATTTCACTCAAATGTGGACAATGAAATAGCACTTTTGGTACCAATTCTTGTCGGTTCGCACACCTACACACGTAAAAGCTTTTAGTGGAGCTTGGTTAGGATGGTGGCACATAATTTGATGCAATAGTAAGTGAGCTTCAATAATTTTGGAAAAGGTTCACAAATTTGCAAATGCAACAAGTAGACCAAGCAAGTAATGGTACACGGAAACACACATGCAAATAGATAAGTGGGATTGTGCAAACCAAAAGTGAGCCAAAATGTGGAAACCACGAAAATGCTCTTGTTGCACAATACTAGAGAGACGCTAGCACGATTGCACAATAGGCGGATATGCAAACTTGTGCACAACATATTAGGCAAAAATGCAACTATCTCTATCCCAAGTATGCTATATGTATGGTATTTCGGTGCAATGATCCAAGATGATCCAATATGACAATCTTAATATAGTATGATGCTATGGTTCTTGTTCATAAGCTCTTTGCTTATCTTTCCTCTTTGCTTAAAAGCTTGGGTGGCTCTTTCACTTCTGAGCTCTTTTCTCATGCAAAACTTCACGAACCAAGATAGCAATTGTGTATGGTATGACAACTTTTTGACACACAAGTGGATCCCAAGATATGCACCACTATGGTATGGTATGTATGATATGGAGTATGATCCCTAATGTGCACAAGTCACGTTGCCGGCAATACTCAATGGCTAGTCTCGATGGGTAAGCTACGCAAAAGTAGGGACATGTGGGGTATCAATGCAATTGCAAGGTATGACAAAGATGTCGTCGAAGTTATCGTCCTTGGCGATGATGAGACCCTTGCGAAGATGAGCCGTGGTGGTGATGACGTCAACCGTACCAAGATAGCCGAAACACAAAAGGATACGGGATCCACAACTCAAAATCTCAAGGACCAAAATATGGCAAAGTCGTCATAGGAGGTATCGGGGAAGATGGTGGAGTATGCGTGTTTGGAAGATGTGGTGGAATGTGGGGTTGTGGTGGTGGTCAATACTGTCAAAGTTCAGTTTCGTCAGGGTTTTACGGACGTCCGGGCTTTTACGGTCGTCCGGACTTCGTCGGACGTCCGACCTTTTTCGGTCGTCCGGAGCCTGGGCAAAAATTGGGCTCGGGGAGAAGAACTGCGAGATTTCCGGGGAAGAAGAAGATGGTGAGGTCGAAATCGAGTGATATGGTGGATGGAAAAGGGTGGGGAGGGTGGGGGAAGCTAGATCCACACATAGCAACACAAATCCATGGGCCAAATCCAACAAAATCTCAACTCACCAACAAATCACAAAAAAATTTGGGGCTATTTTTGGTGGGGAATTTTCGGAATTAGGACGAAAACAACAAAATCAAGCTAGAAGAAGAGGGGTAGGGGCTCCAAAAACGTGATCAACGTGGCTCATTATACCAAGATGATGTAGGGTGGAAACCTAGGTGGACGATCTTTCACGTTTGGAGTGGATCCTACGGAGAAACATGAAGAACACGTGGAAGCACAAAGGGGAAAACACGGGGAAAATGAGAGAGAATCACGAAACCAACAAGGAATCAATCACACGAGTGCTAGATCACCAACAACATAGAGTAACATATGATCCACAATCAACAAAGGTAAGGATACAAAGGAACCGTTCTTCTCCGTACGGAGGTGTTGATGATCTTCCCTAGAAAGGGGTCTTGAATCCGCTTGGGGGATCTTCTCCGAAGAGGTCATGAGCTCCGAGGAGAAGTAACCAAGTGGATGAACAAGGCTCTCACACAAATATGTAGGTGGGAGAGACCTATTTATAGTCGTAGTGCAAAAGGAGGCCAAAGTGAAGGGGTATAAGGGCTCCAGCCCGTGGGTGCGGTCACTCAGGGGTCGGATGTCCGGAAGGCGTCGGATGTCCGGAGGCTCGGGACGGTCCGGACTTCCGCCCTGGCTTGTGCGTCCGTAGAATCGGCTCGGTCGTAGGCGCGTCGGACGTTCGGAGGGGGTCGGTCGTCCGGAGCTTCGTGACGGTCCGGACGTCCGGAAGTCGTCGATCGTCCGTAGATTTGGCTCGGGTGCTTGCCGTCCGGTCGTCCGGTCCGCCTCGGACATCCGTAGATTTGGTTTGGGTGGCGAAGTGCCGGACGTCTAGAAGGCTCGGTCGTCCGTGTCCTGGAACTCGTCGGACGTGCGGACTTGGTCGGTCGTCCGACGCATGTAGCTTCAGCAGCATCTCTTCTTCTTCTTCAACACGCTTGGGGTCCTCGTCGTCTTGGCTCTTGCAAGTAGTTATTCCTTGGCTCACCTACATGTACCTGATTACACATAGAGTTTCCGAATGAGGTAGTAGCCATGTCTCGTGAGTAGGAAAAGGGTGTTCGGAGAGGAGCGAGTTCACCTTATCTTTGATAGCCTTAGCTCGGGCTCGAGTCATGGGTCCACATGGTGTTAAGGGAGATGTAGATGCGTCCATGGGGATGAGCGAGGGATGCTCCGCATCAGGCACTCTGCAGGAAGCACTGCAACGGGCATCCATCATGGAGGAACACACCCTGATGGGTGTGGTTATGGAAAAGGTTCGTCCGGAGAGAGCGGACTGACCGAAGCCTTCAACAGCCTTCTGACGGGCTTTGAGGTATGAGATGTAATACTCTTTACAAGTTTGTTCGTATGTATATATATGTGAGGCAGAACCCATGTGTAGACAATAGACCCTGAAACTCTGTCCAGATTGGAGCAATCCGGATATAGGATCAAAAACAAATTGACAGTGTATTGTACTATGTTGTTGGATAGGCTTCTATGCTAGCGGCTACTACCCAGGCCGTAGAAGTTGACAAGCTCAATCGGAGGCTTCGGCTATCTGATGAGGAACTCGACGACATCAACAAGCAGTTAACGAAATCCAAGGTATGCGGCACTATCACATACGCGAAAGTGATATGTTTGTTAATCTTTGATACTCACTAAATGTTATAAATGTACTCACAGTTGGCGCAGCCAAGGTCGAGTCCCTCAAGAGCACCCTCACCCAAGCCAAGAAGGAAGCGGAGGTGAGCAAGGAGGCCGCGGACAAAGCGGCCAAAGAGTTAGAGGTGGAGCAAACCACCCACCGAAGACATGAGGCGCGGGTGGGGGAGGTCGAACAGGAACTCAAGGACGACATTGCCAAGTACGAGTCCTTGTAGCAGAAGAGTTCGGAATAGACCTCCGAGCTCACCAAAGCGCTGGAAAGCACAAAAGAATCCCGGGTTGAAGCCCACAGCGCTCGCCAGGAGATCCAAGAGGCGAGGCAGATAGCGGTTGGTAAGGCCTTTCTCATGGAGAGTAAATTTACAAGGAAGCGGTATATTTTGTTGACCCGGGTTTGGAGTTCTCTATGCGCATTTGCGGATCTACCGAGGAGCATTGCTAACGCCACCAAGTTCTTCTGCGCCGAGGAGGGGAGCTCCATGGAGAAGCCATCCTGGTCGCAATATCTTGCGCCAGAGTATCCGGCGCCCCTCAGCAATCAGCTAAAGCAGCTGACGGAGCTGCACAGGGTGGCCGACCTAGTCATGAAGGACGTAATAGCCCGTCTTTGGCTAGCCGAGCCCATACCCAGCAGCTACTTTGTACTTGACGCGGCTGGCCAATGCATGTCCTCGGGTGGATGCCATCAAGAAGTCGGCCTACATAGAAGGTGCCTGGATGGCCTTTGCCCGAGTGAAGGTGCAATGGGCAAACATGAAGGCCACCGAGATTTCCACTACGGGGCCACCTGAAGGTAAGGATCACCGGCGGCTGGAGAAGTACTTCGGCAAGGTCCTCAAGGGAGCTCACGTTGTAGAGGTCCAGTGCTCAAAGGACATCATATTTAATTAGTAGAGTCCGGTTTGTTAGAGTCATGTACTGAACTTGTGGTGTAAAATAGTTATGATTGCACTTTATGATAGTTTCTCCTCCTGTTTGGCCGTTTATAAGTCTGAAAGTTTACCAGCCGTCGGCTTCTGCCCCCACGTAAATATTACAGGGGTGTTCGGGAACGCATGACCGCACTTTATCCAACGTCTTGGTCTGATGTAGGAGGTGTCTTGCGAGGTGAACTAGGCAATCAAACTATGCAGCTTTAATACTTTCACTTAGCCATAAGAGTCCATTGGTGGTGCTAAGTACTAGCCCCTTGATGTGTGAGCGGCAATTCGGAGTGCGGCGCCTTTGCAACTCAGCGGTCGAAACCCAGCCCCTCGTTTGACATGGCATAAATCGCGAATGATTTGTAGTATAACACTGAGTCACCAGATCGCTGATCCGCTCTCGCATATCATGACAGTTAGTTTTCGGCTTTCTCTACTAAAGTACTTAACCGGGCGAACCAGAAATAAAATCGCAGTAGTTCTCACTTTACTACCTTAGCCGAAATTGCGGAACGTAAGGTGGCAAACATAGGAGCCAGGCAAGCCAACGATATACCAAAGACATGATTCGGAGCCAACACATATAATGCAATATCCGGGACGCCGAAGAGTTCCCTATAGGTGTTCGGACTTAAGAGTTTGCGGGGCCGGATACAACCCCTGGTATGAAGGTCGTGCCGAGCCACGTGTGTCAGTCAAAGGTAAGGGGGGAACACAGATGACAAGATAATAGAAGAATCCCACCAAGAAGGTGACCAATATCTGCTCCTTTATATCCTTATTGATACGTTGAGGCGTGTGTCGACAGGCAATGCCATTCAATATTAATGTCATATTACATGCCTAACAAAAAAGGAAAAGGTTTTACATAAGGGAAAGTCTAACACAGGGCCTAAAAATAATAGTTCAAAAACTCCAGTGATGCCCTGTCGCACGTCCGCGCCATTTCTCCTTGGTAATAAGTCCTTTGATAGGAGTATTTTGATGGTTGGGAAATGCTAGCCTTAAAAGGATCTCCTGAAACAACCATATAGCAAGTAGGGCTCTTGATGAACCTGCAGTGAGAAAAGAAAAAGGGTATATGTGGTCTAGATGGGGTCGAGCCGTATTACGGACCTTTTCTGCAGTGTGCCTCCGGTGCCGCCCAGGGTATTTATAGTGTGTAGTTATGTACGCGCTTTACGTAGGCTGCAGCCTGATGGGGCGATCGGCGGAGGCCAAACTGCTAGTCAAGGTCCGGATCTGTTGATTTATAGCAATTATGCACGGACCAAACACGTTTAGATACATCATTGGCTTTATTGGCCGATGAACTATTTGGCTTGACAAGGTCGCCGTATACCTCGGCTGCGAGGGCCGCAGTGTGCTCTTCAGTATGGAGGGAGCGCTCCATATTACCATTGACTGTAATAACGCCACGAGGTCCGGGAATTTTAAGCCTCAAGTAAGCATAGTGCGGAACTCCATTACAGCGGGCGAAAGCAGTTCGTCCAAGCAGTGCATGATAGCCACTGCGGAAAGGGATGATGCCAAAGATTAACTCTTTGCTACGGAAGTTGTCTGGGGAGTCGAATAGTACCTCCAGTGTTAGTGAGCCCATGCAACGAGCCTCCACTCCCGGTATCACACCTTTAAAGGTGGTGTTACTAGGCTTGATTCTTGATGGGTCAGTGCCCATCTTACAAACAGTGCCTTGATAGATCAATTTGACACTGCTGCCCCCGTCCATGAGGACTCAAGGTAGGTGGTATCAGTCAATAATTGGATCAAGTACCAGGGCGGCCGAACCCCCGTGACGGATACTTGTTGGGTGATCCCTGCGATCAAAAGTGATCGGACAGGCTGGCCATGGGTTGAACTTGGGGGCGACAGGGTCTATAGCCTAGACGTCCCGTAGTGCGTGCTTGCGCTCCCTTTTGGGGATGTGAGTGTCAGATTTAGGGTTCCGGCAAAACCCTTGAGGTTCGAACACTAGGGTGCACACGAAAATTTCCCCCTACCAAAACTCGCCCTCAGCCTCGCCGCGATCTCTAAGCTTAGCTCGATGAACTCATAACACAAGAGACACAAAATTTATACAGGTTCGGGCCACCATTGTGGTGTAATACCCTACTCCTGTGTGGTGGTGGTGGATTGCCTCTTGGGATGATGATGAACAGCACAAGGGAAGAACAACCTCCTGAGGAGAGGTGTTCTTGAGCTGATGTGGTGTTCTACTTGTTCTAGTTTCAGTCCATCCCTGTGCATGTCAGTGTTTGATGATTCAATCCCCTCCTATGGTGGTGGCTAGGTCCTATCTATAGAGGCCCTGGTTCTCTTACCAAATATTAAGCGGGAAGGGATCAAACAACGGCCAATTTGAAAGGGGACAACTAGTACAAGATATCCTGACTAAAGGTGGTCTTCGCGTGTCAAAGGCGCTGATGGTGATGACGTCTTGGGCTCCACGATGACCTCTGTCCTGTCGTCCTGCTGGTCTTGGTCTTGTTGCACCGATATGGAAACCTTTGCCCGATGCCTCGGTACTCCGCGCCTGCGCTTGCCCCCTTAGCACCAAAGGGGAAACGAGGACACTGCGCGCGCTGGCGCGCGCCTGGCCTTGGTCATTGAGGGAGTCCTGGATTAGGGGGTCCTCGGATAACCGGACTATATACTTTAGCCGGAATGTTGGACTGTGAAGATATAGGATTGAAGACTTTGACCCGTGTCCGGGTGGGACTCTCCTTTGCATGGAAGGCAAGCTTGGCAATTCGGATATGTAGATCTCCTTCTTTGTAACCCGACTCTGTGTAACCCTAGCCCCCTCCGGTGTCTATATAAACTGGAGGGTTTAGTTCGTAGGACAACAACAATCAGAATCATAGGCTAGCTTCTAGGGTTTAGCCTCTACGATCTCGTGGTAGATCAACTCTTGTAATACTCATATCATCAAGATCAATCAAGCAGGAAGTAGGGTATTACCTCCATTGAGAGGGCCCGAACCTGGGTAAACATCATGTCCCCCGCCTCCTATTACCATTAGCCTTAGACGCACAGTTCGGGACCCCCTACCCAAGATCCGCAGGTTTTGACACCGACATTGGTGCTTGTATTGAGAGTTCCACTATGTTGTCACGACAAGGCTTGATGGCTCCTTTAATCACTTCAACGATGCGGTCCAGGGTGAGGTTTTTCTCCCCGAACAGATCTTCATATTCGACGGCTTCGTACTGCGGGCCAACTCGCTTGGCCATCTGGAGCAGATCGATAGCTACGCCCCTGGCTATCAGGTCAGGTTTGGAAGCCTAAACTACACTGCCGACATCCGCGGAGACTTGATCTTCGACGGATTCGAGCCCATGTCAGGTGCGCCGAACATTCACGATGATCTTGACCTAGATCTGCCATCGGACAGTGTTCGGGAGATCACACCTGCGGCTTCCCCAGCCTTCAATCTGGAGCAGATCGTGCCATCCGAGGACGGGTGGATGGACCCAGCCAAGGAGGCCGCACCCTTAGGAGCGATAGAGCCAAACACAGACCTCACCTCCTATGAGACCGGTGTCATCGGACCCTCGGACTCGTCTCTGGGTACAGGCTCTGAACCGCGCGCATTCGTGCCTATCGAATCTGATTGGGCGCTGATCATGGAGTTTACCTCCACGGATGTCTTTCAGCACTTGCCCTTGGGCGACGTGCTAAATTCATTGAGGTCTCTCTCCTTGTCATGAGACTCTTGGCCGAACTATGTCCGGCTGGAGTGGGAAGCGGACGACGAAGAAATTCATTCCCCACCCACCACCCACTTAATAGCCACTGTCGATGACTTAACCGACGTGCTTGACTTCAACTCCAAAGACATCAACGATATGGACGATGATGCAGGAGAAGAATAGGAACCACCGCCCACAGGGCGCTGGATAGCCACCTTATCATATGATATATATATATATGGTGGACACACCCAAAGAAGACGATGGCGATGGGGCAATGGAGGATAATCCCCCTGAGAAGCAATCTAAGCACCGACGTCATAGGCGCCGCTCTAAGCCCCGCCAGAGCAAAAATAGTGATATCGGCACGAGCAATCCGGACGGTGCCTAAGACGAAAACAACCCCGCCTAGCCAGGCTTTGAGCAGGCCGAACGGGAGGACGGGCAAGCTAGCCCTAAGGAACAGGCAACGGACGGAGCATCAGAGGATGATAATTACATTCCCCTCTCCAAAGATGAAGTGAGCCTTGGCGACGTAGAATTCATCGTGCCTGAGGATCCCGTCGAGCAGGAACGCTTCAAGTGCCGGCTTATAGCCACTTCAAAAAGCCTGAAGAAAAAGCAGCAGCTGCTTCAAGCTGATCAAGATCAGCTAACTGACAGATGGACCGAGGTCCTGGCTGCCGGGGAATACAGACTCGAGCGCCCTACCAAAAGTTACCCAAAGCGCAGGTTGCTACCTCAACTCGAGGAGGAGGCATTAAAGCCTACACTACTAGCGCATGATGCGGCTGACAGGCCACCCCGTGGCCGAGACAAGGCAGCATACCAGCCCGAAGTCCAACCCGCACACCGCCGCCAACCTAACAAAAACACTAAGGCCCGGGGCTACACGCAGGACCTGCAAGACATATTGGAAAACAAAGCAGGACAGTCCAGATCAATCTACGGATCACGGGGGCGTGCCCCAACGCATGACGATGACCGTCACGCCGGATATACTAAAAAAAATTTGGCCTGGCCGAATACAGCAGACCAGACTAATTTGAACTGCGTTGTGATGTAGCCCAGCATAGAGGCAACGCACACCCCCTATTCTTCACTGATGAAGTAATGGATCATGAATTCCCAGAAGGGTTTAAACCCGTGAACATTGAATCATATGATGGTACAACATACCCCGCAGTATGGATTGAAGATTTCCTTATCCACATTCACATGGCCCGCGGTGATGATCTACATGCCACCAAGTACCTCCCACTTAAGCTCAAAGGACCGGCTCGGCATTGGTTGAACAGCTTGCCGGCAAACTCCATTGGCAGTTGGGAGAACCTGGAAGACGCATTCCTTGACAACATCCAGGGAACTTATGTGCGACCACCGGATGCTAAGGACTTAAGTCACATAACCCAATAGCCCAGAGAGTCAGCCATGAAATTTTGGACCCGGTTCCTAACTAAAAAGAACCAAATCGTCGACTGTCCGGATGCCAAAGCCCTAGCGGCCTTTAAGCATAACATCCGCGACGGGTGGCTCGCCCGACACCTCGGCCAAGAAAAACCGAAGTCCATGGTAGCCCTCACGAAACTCATGACCCGCTTTTGTGTGGGCCAGGACAGCTGGCTGGCTCGTAGCAACAGCACATCAAGAAATCTTGGCACTTCAGATGCCAGAGATAGCAACGGCAAGCCATGACGCAACAGACAGAAGCATCGCAACAATGGCGACAATTCTGAAGACATGGCAGTCAATGCTGGATTTAGTGTCTCTAAATCCGATCAGCGGAAAAAGCCATTCAAAAGAAACAATCTAGGCCCGTCCAGTCTAGACCGCATACTCGATCGCTCGTGTCAAATTCACGGCACCCCCGACAAACCAGCCAACCACACCAATACAGAATGCTGGGTGTTCAAATAGGCCGGCAAGTTGAATGCCGAAAACAAGGAAAAGGGGCGGCATAGCGATGAGGACGAGGAGCCCCGGCCGCCGAACACAGGAGGACATAAGAAATTTCCTCCCCAGGTGAAAATGGTGAATATGATATACGCAACCCATATTCCCAAATGGGAACGTAAGCGTGCACTAAGGGACGTCTATGCGATGGAGCCAGTCGCCCCAAAGTTCAACCCATGGTCTTCCTGTCCGATCACATTTGACCGCAGGGACCATCCTACCAGTATCCATCACGGCGGTTCAACCGCATTGGTCCTCAACCCCATCATTGACAGATTCCATCTCACACGAGTCCTCAAGGACGGGGGCAACAGCTTGAACCTGCTCTATCAGGATACAGTGCGCAAAATGGGCATCGACCCCTCAAGGATCAAGCCCACAAAAACCACCTTTAAAGGTGTCATACCAGGTGTAGAGGCCTATTACACGGGCTCAATCACACTGGGAGTACTCTTCAGATCTCCGGATAGCTTCCGAAGCGAGGAGTTAATCTTCGATATCGTCCCCTTCCGTAGAGGTTATCATGCACTGCTCGGACGAACCGCATTTGCCAGATTCAATGCGGTAACGCATTACGCATACCTCAAGCTCAAAATGCCAGGACCTCGAGGGGATATAACAGTTAATGGAAACACAAAGCGCTCTCTCCATACGGAGGAGCACACTGCGGCCCTCGCAGCAGATGTACAAAGCAGCCTTCTTACGCAGACCGCCAATTCAGCGATAAAGCTCCCGGACACCGTCAAGCGAGTCCGGAGTACCCTGCAACAGGATCGTCCGACACGTCTAGAGCTCGCCTAGTAATTCGGCATCCGCCCTAGTCCCAGTCAAGCGGTGAAATTTGTGCCACGCGTACATAATTACGCACTCAAAATACCATGGGCATAGGCGGAGGCACGACTACGACACGGTCCACAATGCGGCTCAACCGCCCCAGGATCTGTGTATTTTTAAACCTTTTCTTTTTAGGTCCCTATTTTCGAAGGCTCTTCCGATAGTCCGACTACCAGACAAATCATGGGAAGGAAACACCAAGGAGGCAAGAAGCTTTGACATATAAGGGAATCCTCACGTGGTCTCTTATAACGATCGTTATACCTGTTTTACATACCCACATGCAGCTTACCCTTGGCCAGGACATGTCAAATAGTCCTATTTCTCTTACCGCACTACTTGTATACATAGGCTTTGACGTATTATTTAAATAACAATGGAAAATAATGTACAGCGTCAGCTTACTATTGCATGTCTTTATCCTTTTCCTTTGTTGCTTATTTATTCCAAATTGCACCTGTACATTTTGGTACGTCCGGCTCGCCAGGGGCTTCAGTGTACCCAATAACACGGCAAGAAAAGTCCGAACACTTTCGACAGTGCGGCACCCCGAACTTATAGCACTATATGCATAAGCTCCGAATCATATCTTGGGTCAATAGTTGGGTTTGCCCGGCTCCCATGTTTTGGTACCTTACGTTCTGCTATATCGGCTAAGGTAGCACAGGGAGAACTACTGCGATTGTGTCCTGATTCTTCCAGACGAGCACCTCGGTAGAGAAAGCCGACAACTGACTGTCATGATGAGACGAGAGTTGGTCGCTGGTCGAGAGGTCTCAAATCCTTAAAGATGTTTTCCGCTTCAGGCGAGGAATCGGCCTTGTCCGATTTAGGCGTGTATAGCGCCCCAATTTCGGCCTTCCAAATACTAGGGGCTTCGCCAAAATTTAAAATTGTAGACTTCTATGGGTAAGTGAGAGTGATAAAGTTGTATAGTTCGATTGCCTTGTTCGTTGCACTAAACACCTCCTTAAAGGACCAAAAATTTGGATAAAGAGTGTTTAGATTTATCCCGAACACCCTAGTACTAGTTACATGGGGGCAAAAGCCGACAACTGGCCGACTCTCAGACTTTATAAATGGCCACACAGAAGGTAATATTTTAAATCAACAAGCGTTATATAGCGCACATGAACTCATTTTCATATTACAGGATGACATGAGTACATTCATTCAAATATTACATCCTTAGCACATTCATCTGCCTCAAGGCGGGCACCCTTCAGGACATTGTCATAATACTATTCGGGGCGGCGATGCTCCTTGCCCTTCGGTGGCCCCTCCGTCACCAGCTTCTCGGCATCCATCTTTGCCCAGTGCACTTTCGCACGGGCCAAGGCCCTGCGCGCACCTTCAATATAGACTGACCGCTTTATGACTTCAAGCCGCGGGCAGACATTCACAAGCGGCTTTACCAGGCCGAAGTAGCTGCTGGGCAGGGGCTCGCCAGGCCACGTCCGGACTATGAGATTCTTCATGGCCAGTTCGGCCACCTTGTGAAGTTCGACCAGTTGCTTCAACTGGTCGCTCAAGGGGATCGGGTGTTTGGCCCCAATATACTGGGACCAGAACAACTTCTCCATCGAGCTCCCTTCCTTAGCTTGGTAAAACTCTAAGGCATCAGAGATGGTGAGCGGCAGATCTGCGAATGCTCCTGGAGAGCTCCAAATTCGGGTAAGTAAAAATAAATTCTCCTTCACATGCTCGCTTTGCATATTGAATGTCTTACCTTCCGCAATCTTCGTGGCCGCTTGAACCTCTTGGAGGGCCTTTTGGGCTTCAACTTTGGCATCCTGTGCACTCTGGCGGGCCTTCGCAAGCTCGGCCTCTTGTGTCTTAGAGTCACGCTCCAAGGACTCTTGCTGGAGCTTGCCAACCCGAGCCTCTTGTTTCTCGCGCTTGGTGCGCTCCTAGGATGGCTTGTCTTTAGCCTCAGACAACGGCTTCTTAAGGGCCGCCACTTTGGTCGTGACCCCTAATAAATTCATGATGCTTCTATTAGCATCAATAATTTTTCCTTTATATGACATACAGACGGGGTATCACTTACCTTTGTTATCCTCGAGCTACCTCTTCACGAGGCCGAGCTCTTCCTCGGTCCGCCCCAGGTCCCGCTTCGGTTCGGAGACCTCCGTAGTACGGTCAACAACGGCCAGCAGCGATGTCTGCTTATTCACATAGACATAATATGATTAGACTCATGTGGATGTTATTTGATCCTCTGTTCGGCTTTGTTTCCAAACACCAAGCAAAGCATCAGGGGCTACTGTCTATGCTGGGATATTCTCTCATAATTTAATTACTTACCTCAAAGCCTGTTAGGAGGCTGGCGCAGGCTTCGGTCAATCCGCTTTTGGTGGACCGAACCTTTGCGATGACCGTACTCATAAGAGTACGGTGTTCTTCATCAATGGAAGCGCCCTGAAGCACTTCCAGCAAGTTGTCCAATGCCTCTAGATGGATAGAGGTCAACATCATAGATGGCTCGCCCCCCTTAGTGAGGGGCTGCCTGCCTGAATCCGGAACCACTGGAGGTTCCGGCGCAGTATCCGGCTGGGGGCCAAACTTGCTGCGGCCCCCCTCATCAGAATCCATGGGGTCCCCCCCCCATGTGCCCGGCATCGGGGATTTCGCCTTATGGAGCCTCTAGAACTGTCCCCCTGACCCGGTATCCTCTGAGACAACACCTCAGTGTCGTCCGCGGGCCGACGGGTGGTGGCCATCGGGAGAGAATAGCTATTCATCACCGACGCGCTCAAAGACCCCTCCGAGGAGGATAAGTCGATACATGCTTTGGACGGACTGCACGATCATATCTAACATGATAAGAAGCAATAAAGCAAAACATGCCAGAAGTATTATGGTATCCGGATACTTACTACTTCGCTAGGGGCTTGTCCCTGGGCAGCCAGTCCTCGTCGCTGTAGGAGGCTGTTGTGGAGTGGTCCGGAGGGAGGGTCTTCCCCTACTTGGATCCTTTGGCCTTCCCAGACGGGGCGGCCTTCCTTTTCTTGCCCCCCCCCCCCCGGTTGGGGGGGGGGACTTTCCTCTTCCTCCTGCTCGTTTTCGTTGGAGGAGCGCGCCTTGGTGCCTTCGGACGATGAGTCCGAGACTATGTTGGGCCGGAGACCTTTCTTGGTCCCCGTGGCCTTCTTCTTGGCCTTCTTCTCTGGCACCTCGTAGGGCGCCAGAAACAGCATCTCCGTTAAGAGAGCTGTTGTTGGATCTTCAGGTAGTGGAGCTGGACAGTCGATCCGCTCCATTGTCGCTACCCAATCCTGTTAAATCGACATGGAGGCTTAGATTCCTCCCACGAACATACTGGGAAAGGCACATCTTTTGAAATATAGATAGCTTACCGGATTAGCGCGACGCTTTGTGCTGAGTCCGCGATCCTCGGTAATGGGAGGAGGCACCTCGGCGGCCTTGAACAGCACCTTCCAGACGTCTTTGTGCATCGTGTCAAAGAGCTCTCGCAGCATCTGGTGTTCGGCTGGGTCGAACTCCCACATGTTGAATGCTTGTCTTTGACACGGAAGGATCCGGCGGAACAGCATGACCTAGACCACGTTGACAAGCTTGATTTTCTTGCTTATCATATTTTTGACACAGTTCTAGAGTCCGGTCAGCTCCGCTGGCTCACCCCAGGCTAAACCCTTCCTTTTCTAGGAGGTAAGCCGCATGGGGATGCCAGATCAAAATTCCAGGGCCGCCACCCAGTTGGAGTCATGAGGCTCGGTGATATAGAACCACCCTGATTGCCTCCCCGTCACGGTCTCCACATAGGAGCCTTCGAGCCAGGTGACGTTGGGCATCTTGCCCACCATGGCGCCTCTGCACTCTGCTTGCTGGCCGACCAATATCTTCGGCTTCATGTTGAAGATCTTCAGCCACAGGCCGGACTGGGGCTTGATGCAGAGGAAGGCCTCGCACACGATGATAAACACCGAGATGTTGAGGATGAAATTGGGGGCCATATCATGGAAATCTAGCCCATAGTAAAACATGAGCCCGCGGACAAAGGGGTGCAGAGGAAATCCCATTCCGCGGACAAAGTGGGCAAGAAACACAACCCTCTCATGGGTTTCCGGAGTAGGGACGATTTGCCCTGCGTCCGGTAGCCGGTGCTCGATTTCAGCAGCCAAGTATCCGGCCTCCCGGAGCTTCGTGATGTCCACCTCCGTAACGGAGGAGGCCATCCACTTGCCTCCCGCTCCGGACATGTTTGGAATGGCTTTACGGAGAAGGTGAGAGCCTGAGCGCTGGAGCTTGAGCGTGCGAGAATGGATGAGCGAAGGAAGAAGAAGGCGTGGGTGAAAAAGAGGAATCCTTATCCCTTTATAAAGGTGGTAGAAACTGTGTGCCTCCCCATTTGCCCCGTAAAATCGCTTATTCCCCAAGCGTCGTGATTGATGGCGCGGTTGGGTTACCCACACCTGTACTGATGAGAATCCCGTGATAAGGGGACACGATCGTTGCTTCGACAAGACGTGCCAAGGGAACCACCTCACAATATGTGCAATAGCTGGTTATTAGCAGCTGAGTTGTCAATTCAACCACACCTGGAAACTTAGTATCTGCAGCAAAGTGTTTACTAGCAAAGTAATATGATAGTGGTGGTAATGGTAACAAAAGTAAAGAGAGCAAAAGTAATGTTTTTGGTGTTTTGTAGTGATTGTAACAGTAGCAACGGAAAAGTAAATAAGCGAGAACCAGTATACGGAAAACACGTAGGCACCAGATTAGTGATGGATAATTATGCCGGATGTGGTTCATCATGTAACAGTCATAACATAGGGTGACACAGAACTAGCTCCAGTTCGTCAATGTAATGTAGGCATGCATTCCGTATATAGTCATACGTGCTTATGGAAAAGAACTTGCATGACATGTTTTGTCCTACCCTCCCGTGGCAGCGGGGTCCTATTGGAAACTAAGGGATATTAAGGCCTCCTTTTAATAGAGAACCAGAACAAAGCATTAGCACATAGTGAATACATGAACTCCTCAAACTATGGTCATCACCGGGAGTGGTCCCGATTATTGTCACTTCGGGGTTGCCGGATCATAACACATAGTAGGTGACTATAGACTTGCAAGATAGGATCAAGAACACACATATATTCATGAAAACATAATAGGTTCAGATCTGAAATCATGGAACTCGGGCCCTAGTGACAAGCATTAAGCATAGCAAAGTCATAGCAACATCAATTTCAGAACATAGAGTATACTAGGGATCAAACCCTAACAAAACAAACTTGATTACATGATAAATCTCATCCAACCCATCACCGTCCAGCAAGCCTACGATGGAATTACTCACGCACGGCGGTGAGCATCATGAAATTGTTGATGGAGGACGGTTGATGATGACGACGGCGACGAATCCCCATCTCCGGAGCCTCGAACGGACTCCAGATCAGCCCTCCCGAGAGATATTAGGGCTTGGCGGCAGCTCCGTATTGTAAAACGCGATGATTTCTTCTCTCTGGTTTTTTTTCTCCCTGAAAGCCAATATATGGAGTTGGAGTTAGCATCAGAGGGCCACCAGGGGGCCCATGAGGTAGGGGGGCGCGCCCAGGGGGGGCGCCCCCCACCCTCGTGGACAGGGTGTGGGCCCCCTGGTGTTCATCTTTGGCGAGGATTTTTTATTATTTTTTCTAAGGTGTTCCGTGGAGTTTCAGGTTATTCCGAGAACTTTTGTTTTCTGCACATAAAACAACATCATGGCAATTCTGCTGAAAACAACATCAGTTCGGGTTAGTTCCATTCAAATCATACAAGTTAGAGTCCAAAACAAGGGCAAACATGTTTGGAAAAGTAGATACGACGGAGACGTATCAACTCCCCCAAGCTTAAACCCTTGCTTGTCCTCAAGAAATTCAGTTGACAAACTGAAAGAGAAAAAGAAAAACTTTTACAAAGTCTGTTTGCTCTTGTTGTTGTAAACATGAAAAGCCAGCATTCAAGTTTCAGCAAATATTATGAACTAACCATACTAACAATAACACTTAGGTCTCACAATTACTCATATCAATAGCATAATCAGCTAGCGAGCTATAATAATAAAACTCGGATGACAACACTTTCTCAAAATAATCATAACATGATATAACAAAATGGTATCTCTCTAGCCCTTTCTGAGACCGCAAAATATAAATGCAGAGCACCTTTAAAGATCAAGGACTGACTAAACATTGTAATTCATGGTAAAAGAGATCCAGTCAAGTCATACCCAATATAAACCAATTATAATGAATGCAAACGACAGTGTGCTCTCCAGCGGGTGCTTTAATAAGAAGGGTGCTGACTCAACATAAAAGTAAATAGATAGGCCCTTCGCAGAGGGAAGCAGGGATTTGTAGAGGTGCCAGAGCTCAGTTTTGAAATAGAGATAAATTATATTTTGAGCAGCATACTTTCATTTTCAACATAACAACTAAAAGACGACGATATCTTCCATGCTAAACAGATTATAGGCGGTTCCCAAATAGAATGATAAAGTTTATGCTCCCCCTCCTCCACAAGCATCAATCCATGGCTTGCTCAAAACAACGAGTGCCTCCAACATTCAACAGGTCCCGGGGGAGTTTTGTTTGCAGTTATTTTGATTTAGTTTGCATAAAGCATGGGACTGGGCATCCCGGTTACCAGCCATTTTCTCGTGAAGGAGGAGCGGAGTCCACTCCTCTTGAGAATAACCCGCCTACCACGGAAGATAAGGGCAGCCCTAGTTGACATATGAGCTATTCGAGCATGCAAAACAGAATGTTTATTTGAAGGTTTAGAGTTTGGCACATACAAATTTACTTGGAACGGCAGGTAAATACCGCATATATGTAGGTATAGTGGACTCATATGGAACAACTTTGGGGTTGAAGGAGTTTGAATGCACAAGCAGTATTCCTGCTTAGTATAGGTGAAGGCTAGCAAAAGACTGGGAAGCGACCAACTCAGAGAGCGACAACAGTCGTAAACATGCATTAAAATTAATTTACACTGAATACAAGCATGAGTAGGATATAATCCACCATGAACATAAATATCATGAAGGCTATGTTGATTTGATTCAACTACATGCATGAACATGTGCCAAGTCGAGTCACTCAATTCATTTAAAGGAGGATACCATCCCATCATACCACATCATAATCATTCTAATAGCATGTTGGCACGCAAGGTAAACCATTATAACTCATAGCTAATCAAGCATGGCACAAGCAACTATAATCTCTAAATGTCATTCAAATATGTTTACTTCATAATAGCTGACTTGGGAACGATGAATCATCATATTTACAAAAACAAGAGAGGTCGAGTTCATACCAGCTTTTCTCATCCCAATAAGTCCATCATATATCATCATTATTGCCTTTCACTTGCACGACCGAACGATGTGTACAATAATAAGAGTGCACGTGCATTGGACTAAGCTGGAATCTGCAAGCATTCAACTCAAGAGAGAAGACAAGTAATATGGGCTCTAAGTTAAATAAACAATCATGCATATGAGAGCCATTTCAACAATTTAATCATGGTCTTCTCCTACTGACCCCCAAAGAAAAGAAAAGAAATAAAAACTATTTACACAGGAAAGCTCCCAACAAACAAAAGAAGAACGGGAAATATTTTTGGGTTTTCTTTTTAATTACTACAACAAAGAGATAAACTACTACTATTTTTTTGGTTTTTTTCTTAAGGTTTATTACACACACAAGAAGAAAGCAGGAAAAAGAAAATAAACTAGCATGGATAATACAATGAAAGAGTATGAGCACCGACATCTAGCAATGAGTGTGTGTGAACATGAATGTAATGTTGGTGGGAAATACGTACTCCCCCAAGCTTAGGCTTTTGGCCTAAGTTGGTCTATTGCCAGGGATAGCCTGGCGGATACCCGTAGGTAAAGCTGGGGTCATACTGCGATGCAGCGGCTATCGCCGCCTGAGCTGTAGCATGGCGTCGAGCAGCATCCGCTCCCCTCTCATACTCATCTGCCTCCTCTCTGGCAATAATATATCTTCCTTTTGTCTGAGAATCAAAAAAGGCAGGAGCAGGAAGAGCAATATGGACTACATGACGTTTGTTAAAGATTAGTCGATACTAGAGAGGTGGTTTAGTCCTCTCAACAAACTGGTGGGAAACCATAGAATCAAAATCTAAATAAGAAGGGGGTAACTCCATATCACCCTCACGAATGTCTATCTCAAGAAAATTAGCTAAGCGGGTTGGATAAATTCCTCCAAAGAAATCTCCGTTATGTCTATTCTGATGCAACCTGCGAGCTATGATGGCTCCCATATGATAAGATTGGTCTCCTAACACAGCACTCTTGAGAATGCTGAGATCAGGGACACACATGTGACATGCTTCATCCTTAGCATTTATGCACCTACCTATGAAGAGAGCAAAATAATGTATAGCAGGAAAGTGAATGCTCCCTATAGTGGATTGTGTTATATCTCTAGATTCCCCAACAATTATTCTAGCCAGAAAGTCTCTATATTCAGATTTAGGGGGATCCCTGACATTACCCCAAGATGGAAGTTTGCAAGCAGAAGTGAAATCCTCTAAGTCCATGGTATAAGATTTGTCATAAAGGTCAAACATGACTGAAGGAGAATTACGCGAAGATGAAAACTCAAACCTCCTCACAAATGAACTTGTGAGATCATGATACTGGGGGAATTTGTCAGCTTCAAAGTCCTCAAGACCGGCGTTACGCAAATATGCACTAAATTCTTCTTTGATTCCCGCTTGATTCATAAATTTTTCCGATGGCCATTCACAGGGCCTCAAAGGAGCGTCTCTTGGTGGTTCCTCGTCAGCATCACGTATTGCAAGTCTGGGACCTTGCTTCCTTGAAGAGCGACCTTGGAACATCCTCCTAAAGATATTGTTTCCTCTGGAAAATTTCTGAAATTTTTAGTAACTTCAAATAAAAGTGAACCAGCTTCAATAAAATTGATAGCAACAACTCCCACAAGTGCCTAGAGCCTATATAAAGCATTGGAACTACTTGGAACCATATAAATTTGACATGCAAGCTCAAGAACATGGTCACCTATGCAGCACAAATTTGCAATGAATAAAGCACTAAGACAAAAACTAATTGGACTAATGGAGGAGTCACATACCAAGGAACAATCTCCCCAAGCAGTTTTGCGAGAGGTCATTTGAGTAAGGAGATCGAAAATCACAGCAACGGGGGCTGGAACTCGTGCTTGAGTTGGTTTTTCATGTTTGTGTGAAGCAGAGGAAGAAGATGGGTGTAGGAATAAGTGGAGGAGGGCCACCGTGGGCCCACGAGGTAGGGGCGCGTGTCATGGTTCTAAGTCTGACAGTAGAATGGGGGGTAGGTATGGAGAGGCAAGATCCTAGCTATGGAGTAGTTGTACACACGAGTGTTTAACGAGTTTAGGTCCTTCTCTGAGGAAGTAAAAGCCCTACTTTTCGAAGCCCGGAGGCGGTCGACTGGTTTATGTATATATGAGTTACAGGGGTGCGAACCCTTCTACCAGTGGAGGGGGGTGGCTTATATAGAGGACGCCAGGACCCCAGCCAACCCACGTAGCAGAGGGTTAAAGTACATTAAGGCCGGGCGTTGCTGGTAACGCCCTACATAAAGTGTCATCATGACCATTAAGACTACTTAATTACAGACCGTTTGGATACAGAGTAGATCCTGAACTCCTGATGGTCGAGTGAGTCTTCATGGTCGAGTGTCTTTAGGTTCGTCGAGTGCCTTCTAGCCGGTCGAGTGGAGTCTCTCTTGGTCGACTGGAAGGTAGCTTTGTCTAAGGATGTCCTTGGGTATGGTATCCTAGATAGGTCCATGACCCTACCCTAGGTACATAACATCATCATTAGCCCCCGAATGGATCGAGGTTCGAGTGAGGAAGGAGTTGATGATTTTCTCCGACTTATTTCCTGTGCTTTGATTATGTCGTATCTTGGATCGGCGATTTTTCTTTCGGCGTTGGCGTCAACTTTTACTTCAGTCGCCTCGATCCATTCTTGTCTTCTGTCGAGTGAACTTTTTGAATTTTAGTGAACTTCCGAGCGACGGATCGCAGGAAAGATATCGTCTGACAGATTGATCTGCTGTTAGCGGATTTTGCGGGATCTGAAATTTGGGAAGCGCGCGAAGCGGGGGTGAACCGCGGTACTCGGAAGGGATAAGGTGTGGACGCCTCGATTTCCCCGCCGCCTTTTTCGCCACGTATCGTGCGTGCGCGACTGTTTCAGGATGTGACAGGACTGCACGGACCCACTCGTCAGCCACTTGGAAGCGTCCTTATATAAAGTGCTGGGCGAGGGCTTTTCGAACAATGCCTTCCCATTCTTCTCCCCTCCCTCATTGCCTCCGCCCACTGCGCCTGCTCTCGCCTCCGCCTATCCACTCCTCCCGCGCTTCGCTGGTGACAATGGTGAAGGAGAAGACGGCGGCCCTAGAGCGCGCGAAGAAGGCGACGGCGACGGGGAAAGCGAAGGGGAGACCGTCCAGTCGGGGCGGATCTTCGTCAAGGTCCCGCCTGCCAAAGGGTTGGGTCCAAGGGGATTGGATACGCTCGACCATCACCGAGAAAGATCTCAATGACCTGGACAATGAGGGACTGACCCCCCACGGGTCAGCAAGGCTTCCGGGGACCGAGTGTCAACCGCAGCCGCAGGAGGGTGAGTGCGTTCTCTTAGCCACTCATGCAGACCATGGTTTTTCTCTACCGCCGAGTGTTTTCTTCCAAGGGTTTCTGAATTTCTTTGGGGCGCAACTCCACCATTTCACCCCCAATTCCATCGCCTATCTTGCTGCCTTTGTGTCCATGTGCGAGAACTTCCTGGGTTGTCGACCACACTGGGGTCTCTTTAAGCACATATTCACCTGTCGCTCACAGACAGTGAAAAAGGCAAGTCCGGACGATTAGAGGACTAAGGTTATCCAGATGTGTGGTGGTCTTGGGATCCAGATGAGGAATAAGAGTACTTTCCCGGCCATGACCCTTCCTGAGTCGGTCTGAGGGTGGCAGTCGACTTGGTTCTACTGCCAAGACGAATCGACGCCAGGGCAGTCGACTGGTCTCCCTCCGTTTTCCATGGACCGAGTGGACAAACCCTCTTCTCTGAAAGTGCTTCCTGAGGAGAAAGTTCAGGTAAAAATGCTGATGGAGCGCGTAGTCCAACTCGTTAGAGAAGGAGTGACGGGTATGGATCTTCTAGAGGTCTTCCTTAGACGGCGCATCCAACCACTTCAGTACTCTCGTGGTTCTAAGTCTGACAGTTGAATAGGGGTAGGATAACGGAGCATGATCTATCGAGATGCATATGGGCGACACGGTGGTTTTAACGAGTTCGGGCCTCTCACGGTGGAGATAACAACCCTACGTCTCGTGCTCCGGAGAGGCTTTGTTTTATCTGAGTATATATCCGGAGGTTACAATGTCTGTGTGAGAGAGAGGAACGGATCCCCATGGCTGAGCTAAGTCCTGAGACTAATCGTGAAAAGAGAGAGAGGTGGAAGAAGAGAACCCCCTAGTCTAGTGGTGGGGGGTGGCTTATATAGAGTGCGCCACCCTCTCACCCCTTATGTTACACGATGGAGCATCAATGCCGTAATGCCTGCCCACTACAAAACTGTCATGCTGACTATTGGTCTTTGCATATCCGAGTGAGTTACATGGTCGAGTGGAATGAGCTCGTCGAGTGAAGTGCCCTGTTCCGAGTGGTTATCGCCGTCCGAGTGACTTACAAGTTGCGGTACATCTAGACGGTGATCTGGCCCAGGGGCCCAGTACAAAGTATATAGTTTCCATGGGTAGGGCCATTAGGTCAAGCCTGTTACCCTACCCCTAATACATGTCCTCGTCATTAGCCCCTGAATCGGTCGAGGTTGAGCGGGTCGAGTCGAGGTGAATTCCCAGATGAGTCAAGTGCTGCGGATGCCCTTATGAACTCCCTCTGGTCACCCGGCGACCTTATCTCCGCATGTTGCCTTGACAGATTCCAGACTGTATGGTGTCCGAGTGAAATGAGCTCAAAAGGGTCCGTGAAGGAGCGTTAAACACACCCTATAGCAATTTTTTTGGAGTGATTTGGAGCTGGTCCTGCATTGAGTAACTGATTACTCAGAATTTCTTCACGCCTGGAATGTGTCTTTTTTTGTTGTTTGGCCGTAACTCGAACCAGGCAGACCATTCCGAGTGGATGCCATTCCAGTCGGGGCACGCTGAGTGCACTCAATGGGTGTAGTCCCAAAGACTGCTGTCGACTGCGGGCAGTCGGCGGGAGTCTTAGAGCCTGTCTTTTTGTTGTTGTGTTCATCACTCGGACTAGTCAGGCCGTATCGAGTGGAGATTACTCCAGTGGGGGCACGCTGAGTGCACCCACTAGGTGTAGTCCTCGAGACCACCATCGACTGTAGGCAGTCGGCGGGGGTCTGAGAGAACTAAAACTCTTGTTAGATGGTACTGATCGAACTTGTTCTTCTCTGAATCAGAGGTCAAGTAATTTTGGAGCTGGTTTTGCATCGAGCAAAATGTTTCTTTCTGAGTTCTCTTCCAGTGGGGGCACGCTGAGTGCACCCGTTGGGTGTAGTCCCCGAGCCTCTATCGGACTAGATGAGTCGGGCAGAGGGTTGAATTCTCCTGGTAAACATCCACACAGTCAACACGCTAAATATCTTTTAGTCTGAAACTGAGTCAATCGGATGCATCTTCAGGTGCTTGACATGGTAAATAAGCTCAGCCTGGAGCTGAGTCGGTCAGAATGATCTTCGTGCTCTCGACACGGAATAAATTCAGCCTGAAACTCGGTCAAGCAGGTGAATCTTCGTGTTCTCGACACGGTGAATGAATTCGGCTTTGAAACTGCTGACTGTGGAAAAAATCTGGACACAGTACTTCTACCATTAGATTTTGCATGAAAGGGGTATTTGTAAGAGTACATTGTATCCACAGAGGAGCTTCATTTTCACCCTTTTGCATGAAAGGGGTATTTGTCCGAGTGGACGTGCTTCCCGACTGATCGAGGTATGTTGACTGCAAGGAAGAACTTAGTGGCACTTGTATGTCTCCCGGAGGAGATAGACTAGTGGTCTGACATGGATGTGCCATGAAACCCGAGTGACGAAGCTAGTGTGTAGGGTGACTCTCCAGGGAGAGTCCACTCATTATCCCGTGTGAACACCAGCACGTGCCATCTCTGAGTCCAAGTTTGTGAAACTGACGCCTTGGAACCTAGGATAGGGCCAAGTTATCCGTAGAGGAGCGTTGTTTTCACCCTTTTACAGTCTTAAAGATGACTTTAGGTAATGATTTGGGCGATCGTCCGAGTGGACAATACTACCTTATAGATTTTCGGCAGACCGGGCAAGTATGGTCAGAAAGATATTCCTGATGTGATCAATGGGTTGATTGAATGGGCGTAACCCCTGAGGGCGGCATGGCCGACGGCTGTGCATAGCCCCCGAGTGATGCTCGAAAGAGGCAAGCTTGCTACAGAATGTGATATGAGGTTTGATCATATGAGTAACTTAGTCGTTCCCGTGTTGGGGGTGTAGAGGTAAAGACATGTCCAATTGATGGTGACGCGCGAGGTGGTTAAGGGGCGATGATGTGTACAACTGAGGGACGACGCGCGGGGCGGTCGAGTTGTGAAGACATGCACAACCGAGTGGCAACACACAGGGCGGCCGAGTGGCGAAGGCATGTACAACCGACAGGCGACGCGCGGAGCGGCCAAGTGGTGAAGACGTGCACAACCGAGTGGCGATGTGTGGGACGGCCGAGTGAGGATGCACGAGGTGGCCGAGTGAAGGATTATGTGTCTAGCCAAGTGGATGAAGTTGTCTTTGAAGGATTTAGCGAGATGCTTTCGAAGTTAATGTAGCGACGAGGTTGATGTAGTGTGGTTGCGACGCAACAAGACCGGCGTGACAACTGAGTCTGAGTAGGAATGAAGATGGCGCGCAGAGCGTCTGGGTGATTATAAAACTTGTCAAAGTGGTGGGTCGAATGCACTTGTTGAAGTGAAGGATCTAACTGGTGATGAAGCACTCGACCACTCAGGAGAGTGTCATTCCAAATGAGTTGCAGCCCCCGAGTGCGGCGTAGCTCCCGAGCGTACTACAGGCTTCAACAACGGACATGTCGGAATACGGGACATATAGTGTTGAATGGATAATTTGCAATCCATCGAGTCAGACTCGGGTAAGGATGAGGAGAATTTTCCGAGTGATGCTCGAAAGAAGCAAACTCGCAAAGAGAGTGACGTGTGAAGTTTAATTATAAAAGGGACTTATCTGTCTCATGCCTGACGAGGTCTATATTATCGATGAAGAGGATTCCACAGAGGGGTTGGCCAGATGTGTTTGAAGCCAACAGAGCGACAAGGTTAGTGTTATGGTGCGCTAGGACCAGTATGGTGACCAAGTCCGAGCAGCGATGAAGTTGGCGCGTAGGGCCGTCGAGTGATCGCGTGACTTGTGTAAAAAATGGCACAAGTCAACAAAATAATTTGTTGAGGAAATTTGATGTGTGTTGAAATGATTTGTGTGAATAACACCCATAGACACCCGCTGGGAGTGCAAGGGGCTTACTGGTTAACCAGCAAGAGTCTAAAAGAGCGAAGGATTCGTTCGAACCTGTCGAAGCGAGAGATCCTACTGAACTCGTTGGAATACTTGTGATGCAGCTCCTTGAATTAGAGGTTTGCTCTTGTCTCGGTCGGATTTTGGCTACTTAGGCGAGTCCTTGGACTGCAGCTAAGCCTCCGAGTGGGACGCTTGCTCTCCGCTCGGTAGGATTTCAGACACTTAGGCGAGTACTGGACTGCAGCTAAGCCCCCGAGTGGGAGGTTTTCTCTCCACTCGGTAGGATTTTTTTTCAAACTTAGGCGAGTACTGGACTACAGCTAAGCCCCCGAGTGGGAGGTTTGCTCTCCACTCGGTAGGATTTTTTCAAACTTAGGCAAGTACTGGACTGCAGCTAAGCCCCCGAGTGGGAGGTTTGCTCTCCACTCAGTAGGATTTTTTCAAACTTAGGCGAGTACTGGCCTGCAGCTAAGCCCCCGAGTGGGAGGTTTGCTCTCCACTCGGTAGGATTTCTTGAACTTAGGCGAAACAGATTCGCAGCTAAGTCACCCACTGGGGGATTTTGGCGATGGCGATGTGAGGGGCGGCCGAGTGTGATCAGGTGACCAACCGATGGCGACGCGCGGGGCGGCCGAGTGGTTATGAGGTGACCAACCGAGTAGCGATGCGCGGGGCGGCCGAGTGGTTATGAGGTGACCAACCGAGTGGCGATCGACG
>NC_041381.1:234506547-234518351 GCF_002162155.2 Triticum dicoccoides | reverse complement strand
GCGATGCGCGGGGCGGTCGAGTGGTGATGAGGTAACCAACCAATGGCGACGCGCAGAACGGCCGAGTGGTTATGAGGTGACCAACCGAGTGGCGACGCGCGGGGCGGCCGAGTGGTGATGAGGTGACCAACCGATGGCGACGCGCGGGGCGGCCGAGTGGTTATGAGGTGACCAACCGAGTGGCGACGCGTGGGGCGGCCGAGTGGTGATGAGGTGTCACTCCCAATATGCGACCCTATCCAAAAGGAACTCGAAGGTCCCACCAAGGATAGACCCGCATATTGAAACGCTTTTGCAAGGTGGATATCATTACATCAACATTACATAATAGATGGGGATACATACATAAGGCATACAATGCCACAAGAATACAACATCACAATAGATCAGAGCATCATCCGACTATGGATGAAACACAAACAGAAACTCAAACGACATCCACCCTGCTAGCCCAGGCTGCCGACCTGGAACCTATCCCCTGATCGAAGAAGAAGCAGAAGAACTCCAAAACAAGCAAGCATCGCTCTCGCATCATGATCATCGCATAAACCTGTACCTGCAACTGTTGTTGTAGTAATCTGTGAGCCACGAGGACTCAGCAATCCCATTACCATGGGTATCAAGACTAGCAAAGCTTAAAGGGAAAGGAAGGGGTAAACTTGTGAGGTTGCAGCAGCGACTAAGCATATATGGTGGCTAACATACGCAAATAAGAGCGAGAAGAGAGCAAAAGAAATGGTCGTCAACTATTAATGATCAAGAAGTGACTCCTACTTACGTCAAACATAACCCAGAAACCGTGTTCACTTCCCGGACTCCGCCGAGAAGAGACCATCACGGCTACACACGCGGTTGATGAGTTTTAATTCGGATCTTGTGTCAAGTTATCTACAACCGGACATTAACAAATTCCCATCTGCCTATAACCGCAGGCACGGCTTTCGAAAGATTATACCCTGCAGGGGTGTCCCAACTTAGCCCATGATAAGCTCTCGCGATCAATGAAGGATATTCCTTCTCCCAGGAAGATCCGATCAGACTCGGAATACCGGTTTACAAGACATTTAGACAATGGTAAAACAAGACCAGCAAAGCCGCTCGATGCGCCGACAAATCCCGATAGGAGCTGCACATATCTCGTTCTCAGGGCAACACCGGATAGGTCAGCCTACGAGTAAAACCAGCCCTCGAGTTGCCCCGAGGTGGCCCCGCAGTCTGCCCAGTTCGGACCAACACTTAGACAAGCACTGGCCCGGGGGGGCTAAAATAAAGATGACCCTCGGGTTGGCCGACCCAAGGGAAAGGTATAGGTGGTGGTGAGGCAAATGGTAAAACTAAGGTTGGGCCTTGCCGGAGGAGTTTTATTCAAAGCGAACTGTCAAGGGGGTCCCATAAATCACCCAACCGCGTAAGGAACGCAAAATGCGGGAACATAACACCGGTATGACGGAAACTAGGGCGGCAAGACTGGAACAAAACACCAGGCAAAAGGCCGAGTCTTCCACCCTTTACCAAGTATATAGATGCATTAATAATATAAGAGATATTGTGATATCCCAACCAAAATCCTGTCCACCATGGAGCAATCTTCAACTTCACCTGCAACTAACAACGCTATAAGAGGGGCTGAGCAAAAGCGGTAACATAGCCAAGCAACGGTTTGCATAGGAAATGTGTCAAAGGTTAGAGGTTCATGGCAATATGGGAGGCTTGATGAGCAAAAGATAGGTAAAGCAGCATAGCGATAGAACGAAGCAACTAGCATAGCAATGATAGTAGTGAGATCCAGGGTAGCGGTCATCTTGCCTGAAATCCCGCAAGGAAGAAGAACGAGTCCATGAAGAAGACGAACGGATGAAGCCGAACCAAGCATAGACGAACGAATCCTCACGATTGCAACGAAATAGGAACTATCGAGAAGAAGCACACAACAAGGTAAACACACCACACATGAACAAGGCATGATGCACAACAAGCATGATGCGTGACACGGCTACATGAAGCTACTCTTGGCAAGAGTGATGCAAACAAGAGCAACACATCAAGGCAAGTTTAAATGAGGTCGTGAACAACATATAACAATTCCGGTAAGTCCTCATATGCAAATTTCGATGTTGGTCCAGATCTGAATAAACCTTATGTTAAAGTTGTTAAACAGCAAGTTATGATGCAACAAGATGATCTACACGAGATTCTAGTCAAGTTACATATAAAGTTCATTTAGTTTGGAGCTACGGCCTAGAAGATATGAGCAAAACAAGTTAAACATGGCATTGATGCAAAATGCACCCAAACATCAAGCAAACACCTCAAAACATGGATGCAACATGATAATATGAAACTACATGCAAAATCAAGCAAGTTTCATATGGAGCACACTCAAAACGGAACAACGGTTCAACACACACAAGCTATACAAGTTTAAAGGACAAGCTGTGCAAAACAGCAACTAGGCATATTGCAAGCATCAAAACAACATGCTACAGGACCTCAACAAGAAAACAAAAGGCATGGGCATGATGTACAGGTAAAGAATAACAAAACATGAACACTGAGCTATCTCCAGAAATCACTAGAACATGTTCAAACACACATGGTAAGATTGCAAATGATAACAGTTCAGACTTTGCAGAAAATAACATCAGGTTGAAATGTTCAGGGCTATCAAACAACATGTTACAGGAACTTATCATGGCAAACAAAGGCATGGCATGATTCTACTCAAACCATAGATCCAAAGTCCCTTACTGACCATGAGCCAAAAAGGATCAGAAAATATGATGGCATCTACGTAAACATGGCAATTTATATTACAGATTCAAACATGGCAGAAACAGAATTATGAAGGTATCTTCATGAGCTCGATGCACTCACTACAGAGCATTGCATGACAAGATAAGCATAGCATCAGCAAGAAGACATGTTTATGAAACAAACCAAGGCAAGAATAAGTTCATAGCATGCAAGGATCAACTACAACAACCTTGGCAAAATTGAATATGTAAACAATCTGCCAGGAAACATTTTGTAGCAAAAGTAGAGCACGAAAATGACATGATAGACTACTCCATAATTGCAAACAAGGGCATGAATGGATAGACAATAACCATATGTTCAAAACACTCTTACTGAAGTATCTCAAAATATGCATGGATCTCTCTATAGCATCAAGTTTACATGGCATCAAAATAACAGCAGAACAGGGACTGAAATCAGCAACATCACGATGCCTAGTTTGCATGCTTGTGCTAGTCACCACATTGATCACAAAAATACATGGTAAGCACCTCTATAAAGAATACATGGCAGAGATCAAAACACATGTAGACATCAACCTCATAGGATGCACACATCAATCATGTCAAAAATGACAAATGAGGAAGGTCTGTTAACAGACAGCAGAAAACATCATGAAGCACTCTTGCAACGATGATTTAGGCATCAAGATGAGCTCAAATGAACATGATGCAATGGATTGAAATGAAGCACTCGTCGAGGCGAACAATTTGACATATTACACACACGAAACGGAACTACGGATGCAGAGATATGATGCGACGAACATGGCATGATAATGTCACAAATTCGGGGACTTAGAGAAAATTTTACCCTCCGAAAAGTCAACGGGACGAAGACGTGCGGGACGAGGAGATCCGGGACGCAGCAGGGTTGTTTGGTTCGTTGGAGTGGTGGATCTGGTCCCGATCCGCGGGTCGCCGGAGGAGTTCGCCGGGGACGTCGCCGGAGCGCGGGGAACTCGCCGGAGAGGTCGAGGAAGGCCGGAACAGGCGGATCTGTGGGCGCGGGCTCCATCCCGGCCGGATCATGGCCACCGGGGTTGGGGGCGGGCAGCGATGCTCGGAGGCGGCGGCTGGAGCTGCTACTCCGGCGAGGGAGACGGGGGTGGCACACGCGGGAGGGCCGGTTGCCGGCGGGGGTGGAGGTTGGCAGCGGCGAGCGGGAGGCGGAAGCCGAGGTGGTGGGGAGGCACGGGATCGGGCGCGGAGGAGCCGGCCGGCGAGAGGAGGTGGCGGCACGGTGGCTGGGCCGGTGAACGGGCGGCGCCGGCGGAAAGCGGGAGGCGCTCGGGCGGGGAGCCGCAGCGGAGCGGGGCCCAGTCGCGGCCCGGGGCGGGCCGGCTCCGGGCCTGCGGCGGAGGCGGCAATGTGGGCGTGGACCGCCACGTGGCGGCGCGCGATTGGTCCGGGGCGGCGGGCGGACGTTGTCCGGCCGGACCGGACGTGTCCGGCGGCGCGGACGGGAGCGGGGCTAGGGTTAGGGGTGGATTTGATCCGGAAATTTCGGGGGAGAGGGCATATTTATAGGTAGAGGGAGCTAGGAGAGTCCAAATGAGGAGCGGTTTTCGGCCACGCGATCGTGATCGAACGACCGAGAGCATGGAGGGGAGTTAGATGGGTTTTGGGCCAGTTTGGAAGGGTGTGTTGGTCTGCAAAGAGAAGGAGGCTTTACGGTTACCCGGTTAACCGTTGGAGTATCAAACGACCTCCAAATGGCACGAAACTTGGCAGGCAGTCTACCGGCGCTATACCAAGGCCACTTGGCAAACCTCGGGCTATTCCGAGAAAGATTAACACCTGCTCACGAAGAGAGTCAAAAAGGGGGATGCCGGAGGGCATAGGAGCGCCGGGTTGCAAAACGGACAACAGGGAAAATGCTCGGATGCATGAGACGAACACGTATGCAAAATGAAATGCACATGATGACATGATAAAATGCAACACGCAAGCAAATGACATGGCAACAGCGGCGAATAACTGGCAGACACCTGGCGCATCGAATCCGAGGCGTTACAACACTCCTCTACTAACAAGAGATCTTGTCCCGAGATCTTAGGACCGAGACGGAAGGGAAAAGGGATGAGGTGAAACAAGAACTCGAGAAGAAGCAAAGAATCGAGAGAATTCGAGAAGAAGAGAGGAACGAGGAGAATGACGAGAATCGAAAGCTCACGGAATCAGATAGACTATGAAGCCACTCCGGTTAGAACAAGCTAAGAAACGAATAAGACTGAAAGGATTTAGGCAGCACTCCGGTTGAACAAGGAAAGAATAGAACACGAACTAGAGAAGATGGAAGGATACTTGATGAAGACATGACACAAAACCTCCGGAAAGAATTGAAATAATGGAATGGAAAGAATTTAGAAGGAATGATTGAACAAAGTTGTTGAGAAAATCAACAACGAAAGAATAAGCTTGTCGTGGACTTATGGATAACATCTCAGAAATTATGAGGTGATAACCAACCACGAGCGGAAAAGATTAAATAACTGGAAAGAAGAAATGCAAAACTCCATTTCAAAAGAAAAACAGAGAATTACTTTCACTTCGAGATGCGAGAAGAAAAGATACTTGAACTCCACCGACAAGAATCTTGATGAACTCTTGAAGAAGGAATTAAATCATGAAGAACCACCATGAAGAACTCTGGTGACAAAAAGGATGATGAGATAGAAATGATGGACGAAAGAATAAGTTGAGCCTTGCGATGATTTAGATGAAGGTTCCGACGAAATGGGTGAGGAAATTTGAACTCCGGAAAAGAAAAGATGAAAACACTTGAACTAGAATTTATTCCTCACGAACAAACTCCGAAGGAAGGGATTAATCACCTTGAGGAAATAAGAATAAGATTTATTGTATGCTTATCCTTCATCAAATTAAATTGATGACACGCAATGGATTTTGCATATTACTTATTCTTCTTGAAAAAGGGTTGAGAAGTGACATATCGCAAACTTGAGAAGGTCTTCATGAACCGCCGGTAGGATTGGAAAGAACGAAAGGATTAATATGATGACAAAGGAAAAAGAATCTGAATGAACCACAGTTGGAAATAAAAAGGAACGAAAAAAAGAGAAAGAATCGCCGGGAAGAATTAGAAGAACCAATAAGCAAGAGGGGATTTAGATGCAAAATAACAAAGAGATCATGAGCTGATTAAAGAACACTTGAACGAAGCACCGGGATAAATAGAGAATGATACTAGAATGATGGCCTCCGGTGAAAAGAAACGGAAAACAGCTCCTGAAACACTCCGGATGGGTAAGAAAAAGAATATGTGACAAATGGTATAATTCGCGAGGATAACATGAAGCTGGAACCACGAAACTTCGAGAGAATGAACAAGATTGAAAGGGAAAACTCTTCTTCGGTTTTCAAATGATGACGAGAAACACCACCAAAGTTACTGAGATACTCCGGGAGAATGAAAAGCGAAGAGGTTGAGCCAACAATGAAATGATTTGAAATCAATCTTGAAAGGCATCTGACTGATGGAATCCATTCTTACGTCACACTTGAAAAGAATTGAGAATAACTCCGAGGAAATTAGAAGAGTCAGGTAAGATCCTAGAAAAGACCTGTGGGTTAGGGCCCACTGAAGAGATAACACCATTGGAAAGGTTTGTTGAGCAGATAGATGATGCACCGGAACAATTGAAATATTTGAATGAGGTGACAACCTCGAATTAATTGGAACACAGACGAATCTCCTGAGATATCTTGAACACTCCGGAAGGATAAACTAGTGAGAGGCGAACTAGCAGGGAAAACACTTGAGCCGAGGAAAAGAATGAAATCACTACCAAAAATTAGAATTGAATCCACCGGAAAAGAGATGAAGAATGTCCACAGAGACGAGAATTCACCGATTGAAATGATTGAGGGAAGACTGAAGAGGCTCCACACGAATGAAATTGATGCTCGAAACAGACTCAAGCTCCGGGAAGAAAAAGGGTGGGAGGGCGGGAAAACAAAGGCAACTTGGAAGGGGAAAATGACGAATATCTTGAAGAGAAAACACCGGGTGAAGAAAGCAAAGGCTTCACACGAGTAGGATGGATACTCAATTACGGACTCCGGTTCTGAGGAGAAAAAGGGTGGGCGGGTGGGAAAAGAAAACAACTGAGGATTGAACTCAAGATGAAGAGGGTCGAGTCGACTTGACGAAAATGCACCGGATGAAAAGAGCTGAGGAACAATGATCGGAAAACCAACTACATGATCCTACAGAAAAATTTGAAGGGGAAGAGGAGTAATTCAAAACACGTACGTCAAGATTCCTTACCAGAGTGACGAAGGGGCTGAGGAGTAAAAAGAATTCCTACTCTCCGATAAGTAGACTCCGAAAACAGTTTTCTTCTAGACTCAACAACAGCCAAGCTACATGATCAATCAAGGGGGCTCCTAGGTTCGGTCGAGGCTCTGATACCAACTTGTCACGCCCAATATGCGACCCTATCCAAAAGGAACTTGAAGGTCCCACCAAGGATAGACCCGCATATTGAAACACTTATGCGAGGTGGATATCATTACATCAACATTACATAATAGATGGGGATACATACATAAGGCATACAATGCCACAAGAATACAACATCACAATACATCAGAGCACCATCCGACTACGGATGAAACACAAACAGAAACTCAAACGACATCCACCCTGCTAGCCCAAGCTGCCGACCTGGAACCTATCTCCTGATCGAAGAAGAAGCAGAAGAACTCCAAAACATGCAAGCATCGCTCTCGCGTCATGATCATCGCATAAACCTGTACCTGCAACTGTTGTTGTAGTAATCTGTGAGCCACGAGGACTCAGCAATCCCATTACCATGGGTATCAAGACTAGCAAAGCTTAAAGGGAAAGGAAGGGGTAAAGTGGTGAGGCTGCAGCAGCGACTAAGCATATATGGTGGCTAACATACGCAAATAAGAGCGAGAAGATAGCAAAAGGAACGGTCGTCAACTAGTAATGATCAAGAAGTGATCCTGAACTCCTACTTACGTCAAACATAACCCAGAAACCGTGCTCACTTCCCGGACTCCGCCGAGAAGAGACCATCACGGCTACACACGCGGTTGATGCGTTTTAATTCGGATCTGGTGTCAAGTTATCTACAACCGGACATTAACAAATTCCCATCTGCCTATAACCGCAGGCACGGCTTTCAAAAGATTATACCCTGCAGGGGTGTCCCAACTTAGCCCATGATAAGCTCTCGCGATCAACGAAGGATATTCCTTCTCCTAGGAAGACCCGATCAGACACGGAATCCCAGTTTACAAGACATTTCGACAATGGTAAAACAAGACCAGCAAAGCCGCCGATGCCCCGACAAATCCCGATAGGAGCTACACATATCTCGTTCTCAGGGCAACACCGGATAGGCCAGCCTATGAGTAAAACCAGCCCTCGAGTTGCCCCGAGGTGGCCCCGCAGTCTGCCCGGTTCGGACCAACACTTAGACAAGCACTGGCCCGGGGGGGCTAAAATAAAGATGACCCTCGGGTTGGCCGACCCAAGGGAAAGGTATAGGTGGTGGTGAGGCAAATGGTAAAACTAAGGTTGGGCCTTGCCGGAGGAGTTTTATTCAAAGCGAACTGTCAAGGGGGTCCCATAAATCACCCAACCGCGTAAGGAACGCAAAATCCGGGAACATAACACCGGTATGACGGAAACTAGGGCGGCAAGAGTGGAACAAAACACCAGGCAAAAGGCCGAGTCTTCCACCCTTTACCAAGTATATAGATGCATTAATAATATAAGAGATATTGTGATACCCCAACCAAAATCCTGTCCACCATGGAGCAATATTCAACTTCACCTGCAACTAACAATGCTATAAGAGGGGCTGAGCAAAAGCAGTAACATAGCCAAGCAACGGTTTGCAGAGGAAAGGTGTCAAAGGTTAGAGGTTCATGGCAATATGGGAGGCTTGATGAGCACAAGATAGGTAACGCAGCATAGCGATAGAACGAAGCAACTAGCATAGCAATGATAGTAGTGAGATCCAGGGTAGCGGTCATCTTGCCTGAAATCCCGCAAGGAAGAAGAACGAGTCCATGAAGAAGACGAACGGATGAAGCCGAACCAAGCGTATACGAACGAATCCTCACGATCGCAACGAAACGGGAACTATCGAGAAGAAGCACACGACAAGGTAAACACACCACACATGAACAAGGCATGATGCACAACAAGCATGATGCATGACACGGCTACATGAAGCTACTCATGGCAAGAGATGATGCAAACAAGAGCAACACATCAAGGCAAGTTTAAATGAGGTCGGGAACAACATATAACAATTCCGGTAAGTCCTCATATGCAAATTTCGAAGTTGGTCCAGATCTGAATAAACCTTATGTTCAAGTTGTTAAACAGCAAGTTAAGATGCAACAAGATGATTTACACGAGATTCTAGTCAAGTTACATATAAAGTTCATTTAGTTTGGAGCTACGGCCTAGAAGATATGAGCAAAACAAGTAAAACATGGCATTGATGTAAAATGCACCCAAACATCAAGCAAACACCTCAAAACATGGATGCAACATGATAATATGAAACTACATGAAAAATCAAGCAAGTTTCATATGGAGCACACTCAAAACGGAGCAACGGTTCAACACACACATTGAGGACAAGCTGCCCAAAACAACAACTAGGCATATTGCAAGCATCAAAACAACATGCTACATGACCTCAACAAGAAAACAAAAGGCATGGGCATGATGTACAGGTAAAGAATAACAAAACATGAACACTGAGCTATCTCCAGAAATATGGCAAAAGGATCAAAAAATATGATGGCACGCACGTAAACATGGCAATTTATATTACAGATTCAAACATGGCAGAAACAGAATTATGAAGGTATCTTCGTGAGCTCGATGCACTCACTACAAAGCATTGCATGACAGATAAGCATAGCATCAGCAAGAAGACATGTTTGTGAAACAAACCAAGGCAAGAACAAGTTCATAGCATGCAAGGATCAACTGCAACAACCTTGGCAAAATTGAATAACATGTAAACAATCTGCTAGGAAACATTTTGTAGCAAAAGTAGAGCACGAAAATGACATGCTAGACTACTCCATAATTTCAAAAAAGGGCATGAATGGATAGACAATAACCATATGTTCAAAACACCGTTACTGAAGTATCTCAAAATATGCATGGATCTCTCTGTAGCATCAAGTTTACATGGCATCAAAATAACAGCAGAACAGGGACTGAAATCAGCAACATCACGATGCCAAGTTTGCATGCTTGAGCTAGTCACCACATTGATCACAAAAATACATTGTAAGAACCTCTGTAAATAAGACATGGCGTAGATCAAAACACATGTAGACATCAACCTGATAGGATGCACACATCAATCATGGCAAAAATGACAAATGAGCAAGTTCTGTTAACAGACAGCAGAAAACATCATGAAGCACTCTTGCAACGATGATTAGGGCATCAAGATGAGCTCAAATGAAAATGATGCAATGGAATGAAATGAAGCACTCATCGAGTCGAACAATTTGACATATTACACGCACAAAACAGAGCTACGGATGCAGCGATATGATGCGATGAACATGGCATGATAATGTCACAAATTCGGGGACTTAGAGAAAATTTTACCCTCCGAAAAGTCAACTGGACGAAGACGTGTGGGACGAGGAGATCCGGGACGCAGCAGGGTTGTTTGGTTCGTTGGAGTGGTGGATCTGGTCCCGATCCGCGGGTCGCCGGAGGAGTTCGCCGGGGACGTCGCCGGAGCGCGGGGAACTCGCCGGAGAGGTCCGGGAAGGCCGGAACAGGCGGATCCTGGGGCGCGAGCTCCATCCCGGCCGGATCATGGCCACCGGGGTTGGGGGCAGGCAGCGATGCTTGGAGGCGGCGGCGCGGAGCTGCTACTCCGGCGAGGGAGACGGGGCGGCACACGCGGGAGGGCCGGTCGCCGGCGGGGGTGGAGGTTGGCGGCGGCGAGCGGGAGGCGGAAGCCGAGGTGATTGGGCGGCAAGGGATCGGGCGCGGAGGCGCCGGCCGGCGAGAGGAGGTGGCGGTGTGGCAGCTAGTCCGGTGAACGGGTGGCGCCGGCGGAAAGCGGGAGGCGCTCGGGCTGGGAGCCGCAGCGGAGCGGGGCCCGGTCGCGGCCCGGGGCGGGCCGGCTGCGGACCTGCAGCGGAAGCGGCGATGTGGGCGCGGCCCACCACGTGGCGGCATGCGATTGGTCCGGGGCGGTGGGCGGACGTTGTCCGGCCGGACCGGACGTGTCCGGCGGCGCAGAGAGGAGCGGGGCTAGGGTTAGGGGTGGATTTGATTCGGAAATTTTGGGGGAGAGGGCATATTTATAGGTAGAGGGAGCTAGGAGAGTCCAAATGAGGAGCGGTTTTTGGCCACGCGATCGTGATCGAACGACCGAGAGCATGGAGGGGAGTTAGATGGGTTTTGGGCCAGTTTGGAAGGGTGTGTTGGGCTGCAAAGAGGAGGCTTTACGGTTACCCGGTTAATCATTGGAGTATCAAACGACCTCCAAATGGCACGAAACATGACAGGCGGTCTACCGGCGCTATACCAAGGCCACTTGGCAAACCTCGGGCCATTCTGATAAAGATTAACACCCGCTCACGAAGAGAGTCAAAAAGGGGGATGCCGGAGGGCATAGGAGCGCCGGATTGCAAAACGGACAACGGGGAAAATGCTCGGATGCATGAGACGAACACGTAAGCAAAATGAAATGCACATGACGACATGATAAAATGCAACACGCAAGCAAATGACATGGCAACAGCGGAGAATAACTGGCAGACACCTGGCGCATCGAATCCGGGGCGTTACATGAGGTGACCAACCGAGTGGCAACGCGCAGGGCGGCCGAGTGGTGATGAGGCGACCAATCGATGGCGACGCGCGTCGCGGCCGAGTGGTGATGAGGTGATCAACTGATGGCGACGCGTGGGGCGGCCGAGTGGTGATGAGGTTACCAACCGATGGCGACG
>NC_041381.1:234488993-234505987 GCF_002162155.2 Triticum dicoccoides | reverse complement strand
GGCGAGACGCGGAGCGGCCGCGTGGTTATGAGGTGACCAACCTAGTGGCGACGCGCGGGGCGGCCGAGTGGTGATGAGGTGACCAACCGAGTGGCAACGCGCGGGGCGGCCGAGTGGTGATGAGGTGACCAACCGATGGCGACGCGCGGGGTGGCCGAGTGGTTATGAGGTGACCAACCGATGGCGACGCGCGGGGCGGCCAAGTGATGTAGACGCGTCCCGCGAAGTGACGATGTGCGGGGCGTCCGAGTGAATGTAGAAGTCTGTCAGGACCCCGACTCGATGCCACATTGATCTAGCATGTAACACCTCATATCACTTTGCGGCCTCACGCACGGTATTCCCACGGGTTTCGTCTTACCTTTGCCCGGGACCGTTTGCGCCTTTTGGCACACGTATATGATAGTGTCTCTAGCATCCATATGGTAAAGAGCCTGGGCTGACATGGCTAGTCATAAACCCAAAGTGGCACAGACTTACAGGGACAGGCATCCGTGACCCAGCATCGAACGTGTCGGTCATCAGCAAGTGAATCAGGGCTGTAGCACTGGGCTAGCAGGACTCCGGTAAACCGGGTTGTAGCGGGCTAACAGGACTCCGGTATCCATCGCGTGACATTTCCCCGAAGGAACAGACACAGGATCGAAGAAGGACACATGCCGGCCAGCCTAAGTGTTCCAGAGCAGTAGCAAGCTACCAAGGCTCAGTGGAAACACTAGGAGACATTTCCCGGTAAGAGAAGCTACTAAGAATAAACAACTAGATAGTCAGATCCCACACATACCAAGCATTTCAATCATACACACAATATGCTCGATATGTGCAATACAACAAGGCATCACAACATGACTCTACAACACAAGTACTTTATTTAAGGCTCAGACAGCCATACATATCATACACACAAGTACGGGTCACACGACCCAGCATTCAACTCATACAGACATACAAGCCAACAGCGGAAGTAACTTGTCTGAGTACAGACAACTAGTAAAATAAAAGAGGCTTGGAAAAGCCTGGCTATACTATGTGGTCCTTCACAAGCTCAGGGTCACCACCTGGGCCTCAGTCTACTCATCGATGTCAACGTCTACGAAGAACCCATCAGAAGGTGTTGCAGGGTCTTCTGAAAAATGTAAATTAAGGCAACATGAGTACAAAGGTACTCAGCAAGACTTACATCAGATCCTACATACATGCAGATTATCAAGAAGGGTTGGTGGGGTTATTGCAGCAAGCCAGCTTTGACTCTTGCCTAAGCTATCCTACGATACACCAACTTGAAATGGTTTTGCGCACACGAGTCCACTACTCACCACTTCAATACACCACCGAGGATCCACCTCCGTCATCCTACGGAAGAGCCATCCTCGGCACTCACGCTTATCTTGAGATTTTTAGTAGTATCCATTTACTTGTCTATGAACTGTATAGGCAACCAAGTAGTCCTTTACCACGGACGCGGCTATTCGAATAGATAATGTTAACCCTGCAGGGGTGTACTTCTTCATACATGTTTCCACCACTTAGTGTCTGCACACGACATGTGCTCGGCAGACTTCAAGCGAAAGCCGATGTGGGTGTAGACCACGACCTACCTAAACACCTAAGTCTCTAGTCCAGGTTTATCGCCTATCCAGGTTCCATCCGCAGGGAGTCCGGCCGAGGTTTCCCATACGGCCCCGAACGATGTGTACAGGGTTCCCGAGATACCTAACGGTTATCCGGTACACCGTGCCACATACCTACCGCATCATAGCCCACCCCTACGGTCAGCGCTGTCCACGACCTCCAGTAGGCTACAAACACCAAAAACTACTTGCAACTCCCGGACAGAGGACTAGGGTGAATAAGAAGTCGAGCGGGGTCATATTTCAGGACCCAATGCATGGTAGTAGCTGTATCTTAAATCACACATACAGATCTCAGTGCATAAGTTCGACTTTAATGAAACAACCCACCATGTACTCCTACATGGCCTCTCATCGATACCTTTACCAAATCGTGTTCACCACATCACTCTCATTACCGGCATGATCATTTCACTCTAGCCCATCACCCAGATGAACCAGACCTGACACGACTCTAAGCATAGCAGGCATAGCAAGGTAGGAACAACACATACATATGGCTCAAACAACTCCTACACATGCTAGTGGGTTTCATCTAGTTACTGTGGCAATGACAGGTCATGCGGAGGAAATGGGTTCAACTACCGTAGCACACAGCAGTTTGAAACGCGTTGTCTTAATGCAGTAAAAGAGAGCAGGAGCGAGAACATGGGATTGTATCGATATGATCAAATGGTTGGCTGCTTGCCTGGTGGGTCGATGCACTAATATTGTTCTTCGTTAGGGTAATTGTGGCACTCCTCGGAGACAGAACCTGCCGCAAAGAGCACCGATACGCAAACATCACCAAACAATATGCAACAATATGATGCATGCATGAAACATGGCAAAATGAGTGTATTGGGCTAATGCAACTAAGACCAGATGGGTTTGAACCATTTTGAACCAAAGATTCAATTTCCAAACTCATATATGGTCATTTAAGGTGCTTTAACTTGTTCTGCAATAAACAGTAGGTTGGCTTGTTTAAACATGCATGAAACCAGCACAGATGGATAGGTTGGATTTTTCTGATCATTTTTCATATATAACACTTTGCATTTGGAGCTATGGTTGATTTACTATGATTTTTAGAAGTTTGGGGGATTTTCTGGAATTTATAAATCATTCTAAATTTATTTTATTTCCAGAAAAGGATTACTGCGTCAGCATGATGTCATGCTGACCTCAGTAGGTCAACAGGCCGGTCCAAGTCAAACTGACCAGTGGGTCCAGGGTGTCAGTGCAATTAGTTTAGCTAAAAATTAATTAGAACTAAACCGGATTAGTTAACAGGGCTGGGCCCCACCTGTCATTGACTCAACAGAGTCAACCAGGGCCCACCCGTGGTCAAAGTCAAGTCGGCTGCACTGGCGTTTAGCCGCCGGCGAGCCCGACGCGGAGGCGGAAGTGATTTTGGCCGTTCCGGCCACCAAATGGGTCGCAGAAGGCATCTAAGTGGAGCTGGGGACAAACCGCAGCTCTTGGTGGAGTTAGTTGGGGTCGGGGTGGCCGGAATTGGCGCCAGCGATGACCTAGGCGGCCGCCGGAGTTCGGGTGGAGGCGAACTCGGGGCTAGGGTGTGCGGTGAGGTGCGGGGAGTGTATGGTTAGACCCTAGGCGACGTGGTGAGTGCGATGGACACCGAGAGGTGACTGGAGGATGGCCGGGAGCACGTCGGCGACGATCTCCGCGGCGATGCGTGCGGGTGATCTTCATGCGGTTGCTACACAGCTCGGGGGCGAGAGAGGAAGGGAAGGGGAGGTAGCTAGGCTCACAGGGCACTCGTGGAGGCAACCGGCGGGGTCGGGGACGGACTGATGCGGCGACGGCGTTGAAGGGGATCTCCGGCGACGGCGGACTCGGGCGAAGTCGGTGCGGTGGACTCGGGCCACACGAGCACGCGGGGCTCGGCTAGCTCGACGAAGAGGATGGCGGCGGAGCTCCTAGACACGGCGAGACGGAGCACGGACGGCGGGGAGCGCGACTACGGCGATGGGCTGGCGGCGGTGGCGTCGGCCATGGCTGGGGAGCGCGAGGGGGAGGAGCTGGGGAGGAGAGGAGATGTCTGCGGGGTTCGGGGGAGAGAGGGGGATCGATCCCCGTCATCAGCTGGACGAGGGGAGCGGCGAGGCGGCGGCCAGGTGCGTGGCACCCATGCGGTGCTCGTCGCCGAGCACCTGCCTGCCTACCTGGCCGAGCCAAGCAGCTCGCTGGCGCAGCAGCTAGGATGGGCCGGCAGGTGGGCCAGTTAGTAGTCGCCAGGTAAGGTTTTCTTCCTGTTTTTCTTTTTCTATTTTTTTGCAACTTTGTGGAGTTTTAAAAAAAAATACTTAAACAGTTCCAAAATTCACCAACCTGGTCCTGGTCTATAGTTGGAATATTTCCAACATGAGACATTTTAGTTTGGGAATATTTGGGCATTTGAAATATTTTATATAATTTAAATGCCCAAACTCAAATACTTATGAATTAATTCAATGACCTTAGGATGACCTGGAAAAACTGTGCATCACTTTTGGCAGAGGTTCTGAACCAAGACAAAAATGATGGACATTTTAGAAGGGCATTTCAGGTTCATTGAAAATATTTTTAGTAAACCCTAGTTGGTTTCAGAGGGGGCTGGGGGTTCTGTCATCCCCATTTCAAGTTTCTGTTGAGAAAAATAGACATGATGCAACACTCTAATGCATGAGCTAGCTAGGGTGTGACAACTCACCCCCACTCAAAAGAATCTCGTCCCGAGATTTAGGTTCCTCCGGAAAGAAGGCGGGGTACTCAAGTCGAAGATGATCCTCCCTTTCCCAAGTTGCTTCCTTCTCAGAATGGTGCGACCATTGAACCTTGAGAAACTTGATATTATGACGTCGAGTGGTACGCTCGGCTTGATCGGGGATACGAACGGGGTACTCTCGATACGTGAGGTTATCTTGAAGATCAAGCGTTTCGTGGTCCACTCCACGGATAGGATCCGAGAAGCAACGCCTGAGTTGAGAAACGTGGAAGACATCGTGAACTCTAGAGAGGTGCGGAGGTAGTTCCAATTGGTAGGCAACTTCTCCTCGTTTAGCAAGAATGCGAAAAGGTCCGATGTAACAAGGAGCCAATTTGCCCTTGATACCGAAGCGATGGGTTCCCTTTAGAGGAGTAACCCGAAGGTAAGCCTTCTCGTCAACCTCAAAGGTCATAGCCTTATGTTTTCGGTCGTATTGACTCTTTTGACGAGATTGAGCTGTTTTCAACTTTTCACGAATAATACGAACCTGCTCTTCTGCTTCCTGGATCATGTCCGGGCCAAAGAATTGTCTTTCCCCGGTTTCTGACCAGTTAAGAGGCGTTCGACACCTTCGTCCATAGAGAACTTCAAAAGGGGCTTTACCCAAGCTAGATTGATAGCTGTTGTTATAAGCAAATTCGGCAAATGGAAGGCATTTCTCCCAATCCATTCCGAATGAGATAACAGAAGCTCGAAGCATGTCTTCTAGAATCTGGTTGACACGTTCTACTTGACCACTTGATTGAGGGTGAAAAGCAGTGCTGACGGAAAGGCGGGTTCCCATAGCATTTTGGAAACTTCCCCAAAATCGAGAGGTGAAAAGACTTCCTCGATCCGAGTTAATTTCTAGTGGAACACCATGGAGAGACATTATTCGGGAGATGTATAAGTCTGCTAATTGACTAGCGGTTATACTCTCGCGAATAGGTAAGAAATGGGCTACTTTGGAAAGACGATCGACAACGACGAAGATAGCGTTATTCCCTCTCTTGGTCCTGGGAAAACCGGTAATGAAATCCATACCAATTTTGTCCCATTTCCATTCAGGAATAGCTAAGGGTTGAAGGGTGCCAGCAGGCCGTTGATGCTCTGCTTTTACACGACGACAGACGTCGCAGCTAGCAACAAACTGAGCAATGTCTCTCTTCATCCTAGTCCACCAGAACCTCCGGCGTAGGTCCTGATACATCTTAGTACTACCGGGATGAATGGTGAGAGGAGATTCATGAGCCTCCTTAAGGATCAACTGCCGTAGATGCTGGTTCTTGGGAACCACTAAACGGTTCTCAAAGAACACAACACCATGATCATTTGTGGAGAAACACCTAGCACCTCGGCTAGCAATGTTCTCCTTGATCCTAGATATTCCTTTATCTCGCTTTTGGGCAGCAATGATTTGATCCGTAAGAGTAGGTTTCGCCACCAAGGTGGAAAGGAATCCTTGAGGAACAATGTGAAGGTTGAGCTTCCGAAATTCCTCATGGAGAAGCGGTTAACTTTGTTGTAACATCAGATTGTTACAATAAGATTTACGACCTAGTGCATTAGCCATGATGTTGGCCTTTCCTGGGGTGTAAGTTATCCCTAAGTCGAAATCCGTAATCAACTCAACCCAACATCTTTGCCTGAGATTCAAATCCGGTTGGGTGAAGATGTACTTCAGACTTTGGTGATCGGTGAAGATTTCGCAACGATTACCGATGAGGTAATGTCGCCAGGTTTTTAAGTGCATAGACTACAGCTGCAAGCTCTAGATCGTGAGTAGGATAATTCTCCTCATGTGGGTGTAATTGCCGTGAAGCGTAAGCAATTACGTGTCGATCTTTCATGAGAATGCAACCTAGTCCTTGTCACGAGGCGTCGCAATAGATAACAAAGTCCTTAGAGAAATCTGGTGGTACCAATACAGGAGCAGATGTCAGGCGTCTTTTCAGTTCCTGAAAGCTGTGCTCACATTGTGGAGTCCACTCGAACTTTTTATCTTTCTTGAGGAGTTCAGTTAGAGGTTTGGCAACTTTGGAGAAGTTCTCGACAAAGCGACGACAATAGCTCGCCAAGCCAAGGAAACTCCGAACTTGCTTGACCGATTTAGGTGGAGTCCAATTAAGGACGGCTTGAACTCGCTCGGGATTAACAACAATACCTTTACCAGAAATTACATGTCCTAGATAGGTCACTTCTGGTAACCAGAATTCGCATTTAGAAAATTTGGCATAAAGGCGATGCTCTCGAAGTTTCATCAACACTAGCCTTAGATGTTCGGCATGTTCTTCCTCGTTCTTGGAGTAGATGAGTATATCATCGAGGTAAACCATGACGAATTTATCCAAATACTCCATGAAGATTGAGTTCATTAACCGAGAAAAGGTGGCTGGAGCGTTGGTTAAACCGAAGGACATGACGGTGTACTCGTATTGGCCATAACGAGTAACAAAGGCCGTTTTAGGAATGTCCCCGTTCCGGATTTTGATTTGATGGTAGCCCAACCTCAAATCCATTTTAGAGAAGATTGAGGATCCAGTGAGCTGATCATACAGGTCAATGATCCTGGGGAGCGGATATTTGTTCTTGATTGTGACCAGGTTGACTGGTCGATAATCTACAACCATCCGATCCGTACCATCCTTCTTCTTGACGAAGAGGACGGGGCAAGCCCATGGAGACGAACTAGGTCGGATGAAACCCTTTTTCAAGGACTCATCGAGTTGTTTCTTAAGCTCGGCGAGTTCTAGTGGTGCCATCTTATAGGGTCTTCTAGCAATCCGGACAGTTCCTGGAATGAGATCTATCACGAACTCAACATCTCTGTCAGGTGGAACACCTGGCAATTCCTCTAGGAAGACATCCGGAAAGTCAGGGACTATCGGGATGTCTTCGAGGTCTGGAAGGGGACTGGCGTTAAGAGAATATAGCTGTCGCTTGGCTACCCGGGCCAAGACATTGACTATCTTTCCCGAAGTATGTGTGAGTTGAACAGTCCTAGAGAAACAATCAATTTTAGCATGATGGGATGACATCCAGTCCATGCCCAAAATGATATTAATATCCGAAGATTTGAGGGCTATCGAAGATGCGAGGAAAACAAGTCTATCGACTTGAATTTCATTCCCGTGGATTACTCTAGAAGTTTGCCATTTGGATCCCGGGGTTTGAATTACTATAGAGGTGGGCATCTCACAGAATGTGGTGTTATGCAGACGAGCATAGCTCTCGGATATAAATGAATGAGATGCTCCTGTATCGAAAAGAACAGATGCCGGGTGGCAATTAACAAGGAGCGTACCAAGAACAACGTTGGGATCCTCTTGAGCTTCTTCGGCAGAGATACAGTTGACATGGCCATGTGCAGCGGTGGCCGGCTTGGCGTAGAACACTTTTCCTGTCGGCTTGCCACGGCCAACAGCTTTTCCAGATTGGTTGGGGTTCGTGTGGGGACACTTGCGCAGATAGTGGCCCGATTCCCCACACTTAAAGCAAGTCACAGAGCTGGTACGTGGAGGAGCATTGTTGGTTGGACCACCATAGGGCTTGGCTGGTGTAAACTGTTGAGCGGGGCGAGGCGCCTGGAAGGATGGCCTCGGCGTGAAACTGGGTGGCAGGGCAGTGTTAGGCACCCACACGCGGCGCTTCTGAGGACCAATACCGGATGAGGAACCCATGTCACGGCCATGCTTGCGTGTTGCTTCATAATCGGTCTGACCAGACTCAGCACTGATGGCTTTGTTAACAAGCTTCTGAAAAGATGTACACTCATGCAGACGGAGGTCGCGGCGTAGCTCAGGACTAAGTCCCTTATGAAACTTTGCTTGCTTCTTGGCATCAGTAGAGACTTCCTCAGTTGCATATCGTGCAAGGTTACCGAACTCCCTGCTGTAAGCATCCACAGAGAGTCGGCCTTGAGTGAAACTGCAGAACTCTTCATGTTTACGGTCCATGAGACCCTCCGGAATGTTATGTTCACGGAAAGCCTCGCTGAATTCAGCCCAAGTAGTGACATGGCCCGCTGGGCGCATAGCTCCATAGTTCTCCCACCAGAGACTGGCGGGGCCTTCAAGATGATATGCAGCAAAGGTGACCTTATCAGCCTCAGCTACTAGTGCAGAATGCAGTTTGTGAGTAATACTGCGAAGCCAGTCATCAGCGTCGAGAGGCTCGACGGAGTGGTGGAAAGTGGGTGGATGTAACTTGATGAAATCACTGAGTGACACCAAGTTATTCCTCTGATGGTGTGCTATGTTTTGCTCGATGCGCTCCAACAAACGGTTAGTCTCCCGCTTGTTTCTCTCGGCTTCCAGCATAACTTCGGCCAGAGAGGGCGGTGGAGGCAGGTTTGTTCCCCCAACTCTGCTGCCTTCGGCCTGCTCTGGGGGAGCAGGGTTGGTGCGGGTGTTAACCATCCTAGGAAAAACAAGACAATGATTTAGTCCAGGATGATAGGATTCTGACATAGAAATGTAGAATGTAATGGATAACTTGGAATGTAAGATGATCATCCGTATGACATGGTAGATACAGAAACTGCTTCTTTTATTCCATCGTCATACACACCATACAAGGTTTAGTACAGAACCAAACAAAGTACTGCTACGGTGAAATTAGGATTACATCTCATCGGAGGCATTCCGAGCTCCTATACATTATTTTTCTACACCTCCGGAAGGCGGTACAATCTAAGTCATATCCCACGAGTCACGCAGGACGGTGGACAATACAACTAGTACGATACTAGTGATACTACTACTAACTCAGACAGCTCCGTAGTAGTCTTCATAGAAGTCACCTCCATAGCCTGGAAGCTCAACGTGATCATCCGGAAACAGTCGGTCCCGTGGAGCGTGTGGACCATAGGGGCTAGGATGAGGTCTTGGACCAATAAACGGTGGCCTACGGGGACCACGAGGTGGGGTGACGCCTCCTACATCACGCCAATCCATCATGTCTGGCAGAGCAGATCTCACAGGATAGAGATCTCGCATATCCATATATCCCGCTTGCACAGCCGGTGCAAACCGAGTCAAAGTGGCCCAATGATCAGCACGGGTATTGAAAAGCTCTAACCTCAAGGCCCGATTTTCACGGTCCTTGTCTTCAAGCAACTGTGCAGTGGTGCGGGTCCGTGAATCCTCCTGAGTGGAGTCAGCATAGATAGCCTGGAGATACCCTTGTGCTCCCGGAAGTGATGCTGGCATATACCGGAAGTCAGAGTCCCGAAATAGGCTTGTCCTGACTCGCATGATGGTCATCATAGAGTAGGCAGCATCCTGCACAGCCATCTCAATAGTAACCCCGAGTCCATAGGAGCAGTGGAGGGGCTCGGTAGATCCAGGATAAGATGGAAATATCCTGACAGTGCAAAGATATTGACTTTGATTAAAGTCTCGGAATTGCTCTTCGACCGTGTAGTCAGGATACCAATGGTATCCAGCCTCAGTCATTACCCTGACCAACATAGCAGTATGGCTGGGTACATCTAGACATTGAGTCAAACGAACCACTTGATTCTGAGGACGGGTCGCCATCTGGAACATGATAAACACAAGACATTAAGATTCCTAGCAGAAATTGGACAGCATAACGGCTGTAAATGCTCAAAAAGGATTTTGAGGCATTTGACAAGAATTGCATAGACACTCAACAACATCATATCAAGGTTCTGGGTCCATCTTAGCACATATTAGGTAGTAGAACTGAACTAGGCTTGTAACCATCAAACCTATAAGGTACTACTGATTAGTAACACGTGAACCTGATAGAGAGGAGGGATCCTAGTCCTTAACCCACGGTAGAAGAATAGACTGACTCAGATCAGAATGTTATCAGATAAAGGAGTAAAAAGAGCCTTACGTTCCATCCCACAAACAATTCCCCTATATATAACTAAAGAATTTCTAGACTCAACATCGACCAGTTTGGCTTGGAGAACCTACAGGCAGTCCGGCTCTGATACCAACGCTGTCAGGACCCCGACTCGATGCCACATCGATCTAGCATGTAACACCTCATATCACTTTGGGGCCTCACACACGGTATTCCCACAGGTGTCGTCTTACCTTTGCCCGGGACCGTTTGCGCCTTTTGGCACACGTATATGATAGTGTCGCTAGCATCCATATGGTAAAGAGCCCGGGCTGACATGGCTAGTCGTAAACCCAAAGTGGCACAGACTTACAGGGACAGGCATCCGTGACCCAGCATCGAACGTGTCGGTCATCAGCAAGTGAATCCGGGCTATAGCACTGGGCTAGCAGGATTCCGGTAAACCGGGCTGTAGCGGGCTAACAGGACTCCGGTATCCATCGCGTGACATTTCCCTGAAGGGACAGACACAGGAACGAAGAAGGACACATGCCGGCCAGCCTAAGTGTTCCGGAGCAGTAGCAAGCTACCAAGGCTCAGTGGAAACACTAGGAGACATTTCCCGGTAAGAGAGGCTACTAAGAATAAATAACTAGATAGTCAGATCCCACACATACCAAGCATTTCAATCAGACACACAATATGCTCGATATGTGCAATACAACAAGGCATCACAACATGACTCTACAACACAAGTACTTTATTTAAGGCTCAGAGAGCCATACATATCATACACACAAGTATGGGTCACACGACCCAGCATTCAAGTCATACAGACATACAAGCCAACAGCGGAAGTAACTTGTCTGAGTACAGACAACTAGTAAAATAAAAGAGGCTTGGAAAAGCCTGGCTATACTACGTGGTCCTTCACAAGCTCAGGGTCACCACCTGGGCCTCAGTCTACTCATCGATGTCAACGTCTACGAAGAACCCATCAGAAGGGGTTGCAGCATCTTCTAAAAAATGTAAATTAAGGCAACATGAGTACAAAGGTACTCAGCAAGACTTACATCAGATCCTACATACATGCACATTATCAAGAAGGGTTGGTGGGGTTATTGCAGCAAGCCAGCTTTGACTCTTGGCTAAGTTATCCTACGATACACCAACTTGAAATGGTTTTGCGCACACGAGTCCACTACTCACCACTTCATTACACCACCGAGGATCCACCTCCGTCATCCTACGGAAGAGCCATCCTCGGCACTCACGCTTATCTTGAGATTTTTAGTAGTATCCATTTACTTGTCTATGAACTATATAGGCAACCAAGTAGTCCTTTACCGCGGACGCGGCTATTCGAATAGATAATGTTAACCCTGCAGGGGTGTACTTCTTCATACATGTTTCCACAACTTAGTGTCTGCACACGACATGTGCTCGGCAGACTTCAAGCGAAAGCCGACGTGGGTGTAGACCACGACCTACCTAAACACCTAAGTCTCTAGTCCAGGTTTATCGCCTATCCAGGTTCCATCCGCAGGGAGTCCGGCCGAGGTTTCCCATACGGCCCCGAACGATGTGTACAGGGTTCCCGAGATACCTAACGGTTATCCGGTACACCGTGCCACATACCTACCGCATCACAGCCCACCCCTACGGTCAGCGCTGTCCACGGCCTCCAGTAGGCTACAAACACCAGAAACTACTTGCAACTCCTGGACAGAGGACTAGGGTGAATAAGAAGTCGAGTGGGGTCATATTTCAGGGCCCAATGCATGGTAGTAGCTATATCTTAAATCACACATACAGATCTCAGTGCTTAAGGTCGGCTTCAATGAAACAACCCACCATGTACTCCTACATGGCCTCTCATCGATACCTTTACCAAATCGTGTTCACCACATCACTCTCATTACCGGCATGATCATTTCACTCTAGCCCATCACCCAGATGAATTAGACCTGACACGACTCTAAGCATAGCAGGCATAGCAAGGTAGGAACAACACATACATATGGCTCAAACAACTCCTACACATGCTAGTGGGTTTCATCTAGTTACTGTGGCAATGACAGGTCATGCAGAGGAAATGGGTTCAACTACCGTAGCACACAACAGTTTGAACGCGTTGTCTTAATGTAGTAAAAGAGAGCAGGAGCGAGAACATGGGATTGTATCGATATGATCAAATGGTTGGTTGCTTGCCTGGTGGGTCGATGCACTGATATTGTTCATCGTTAGGGTAATCATGGTACTCCTCGGAGACAGAACCTGCCGCAAAGAGCACCGATACGCAAACATCACCAAACAATATGCAACAATATGATGCATGCATGAAACATGGCAAAATGAGTGTATTGGGCTAATGCAACTAAGACCAGATGGGTTTGAACCATTTTGAACCAAAGATTCAATTTCCAAACTCATATATGGTCATTTAAGGTGCTTTAACTTGTTCTGCAATAAACAGTAGGTTAGCTTGTTTAAACATGCATGAAACCAGTACAGATGGATAGGTTGGATTTTTCTGATCATTTTTCATATATAATACTTTGCATTTGGAGCTATGGTTGATTTACTATGATTTTTTGAAGTTTGGGGGATTTTCTGGAATTTATAAATCATTCTAAATTTATTTTATTTCCAGAAAAGGATTACTGCGTCAGCATGATGTCATGCTGACCTCAGCAGGTCAACAGGCCGGTCCAGGTCAAACTGACCAGTGGGTCCAGGGTGTCAGTGCAATTAGTTTAGCTAAAAATTAATTAGAACTAAACCGGATTAGTTAACAGGGTTGGGCCCCACCTGTCATTGACTCAACAGAGTCAACCAGGGCCCACCCATGGTCAAAGTCAAGTCGGCTGCATCGGCATTTAGCCGCCAGCGAGCCCGACGCGGCGGCGGAAGTGATTTTGTCCGTTCCGGCCACCAAATGGGTCGCAGAAGGCATCTAAGTGGAGCTGGGGACAAACCGCAGCTCTTGGTGGAGTTAGTTGGGGTCGGGGTGGCCGCAATCGGCACCGGCGACGACCTAGGCGGCCGCCGGAGTTCGGGTGGAGGCGAACTCGGGGCTAGGGTGTGCGGTGAGGTGCGGGGAGTGTATGGTTAGACCCTACGCGACGTGGTGAGCGCGATGGACACCGAGAGGTGACCGGAGGATGGCCGGGAGCACGTCGGCGACGATCTCCACGGCGATGCGTGCGGGTGATCTTCGTGCGGTTGCTACACAGCTCGGGGGCGAGAGAGGAAGGGAAGGGGAGGTAGCTAGGCTCACAGGGCACTCGTGGAGGCAACCGGCGGGGTCGGGGACGGACTGATGCGGCGACGGCGTTGAAGGGGATCTCCGGCGATGGCGGACTCGGGCGAAGTTGGTGCGGTGGACTCGGGCCACACGAGCACGCGGGGCTCGGCTAGCTCGACGAAGAGGATGGCGGCGGAGCTCCTAGACACGGCGAGACGGAGCACGGACGGCAGGGAGCGTGACTACGGCGATGGGGCGGCGGCGGTGGCGTCGGCCATGGCTGGGGAGCGCGAGGGGGAGGAGCTGGGGAGGAGAGGAGATGTCTGCAGGGTTCGGGGGAGAGAGGGGGATCGATCCCCATCATCAGCTGGACGAGGGGAGCGGCGAGGTGACGACCAGGTGCGTGGCACCCATGTGGTGATCGCCGCCGAGCACCTGCCTGCCTGCCTGGCCGAGCCAAGCAGCTCGCTGGCGCGGCAGCTGGGCTGGGCCGGCAGGTGGGCCGGTTAGTAGGCGCCAGGTAAGGTTTTCTTCCTGTTTTTCTTTTTTTATTTTTTTTGCAACTTTGTGGAGTTTTTAAAAAATACTTAAACAGTTCCAAAATTCACCAAACTGCTCCTGGTCCATAGTTGGAATATTTCCAACATGAAACATTTTAGTTTGGGAATATTTGGGCATTTGAAATATTTTATATAATTTAAATGCCCAAACTCAAATACTTCTGAATTATTCAATGACCTTAGGATGACCTGGAAAAACTGTGCATCACTTTTGGCAGAGGTTCTGAACCAAGACAAAAATGATGGACATTTTAGAAGGGCATTTCAGGTTCATTGAAAATATTTTTAGTAAACCCTACTTGGTTTCAGAGGGGGCTGGGGGTTCTGTCATCCCCATTTCAAGTTTCTGTTGGGAAAAAATAGACATGATGCAACACTCTAATGCATGAGCTAGCTAGGGTGTGACAAAGTCCCCGTCCGACTGAATCAGTTGTGATCAGAAGAACCTCTCCATCTGGCGAGTAACCTTCGTCGGTGAGGGGAGTGTGTCGCAACGCCGGAATCCGATGTGTCGGTGCCGTGGAGGCCGCCGTGTCTGGGCCGGGGACACAGATCGGCGCCTACGCTCGCGTCATGTTCGGTCTGCGCTTCATCGCGGAGGGAATCATCACGCTGCTGACTGGAGGAGCCACCGCCTGCGGGGCCATGGCCAGTGCTGGAGCTCCGCCATGGAGGCCGCGGTCAAGCAGTTGGGTGGAGAAAAGAGTCACCGTGTGCCCGCGCTGCGTCAGGCAGTCGACGCCTGAGGGAGAGGTCGTCGAGTCGGACGCGCCTTGCAACCTACCCCGGTGGATGGAGCAGCGTTGCCGGCTGCTACGCTTTGTTGCTCGGGGGACCCGGGTTGTACGCTAGTTTCACGAACGCTCAGCCCACGGCCAAGTGTTGATGTTGATGGGGGAGTAGAGCTGCTGGTTGCCGTGCCTCGTCGAGCCCGTGACTCTACCATGGGAGCCGTCGCCAGTCTGCGACCGAGTACCTATGCAGGAGAGACGAACCGTCGCGCGTCCGGGGCCGGGGATACGGCCAGCCTCCGCTGCCAACATGAGAGTCACTGCTGAGCAGCACCCAATCGGACGCGTCTCCGCGGCGGGAGCCGTTGATCAGCTGACTCGGCGGAGGAATCCCACGCAGTTGGTTGCTGCGTGTCTCTGCTCGAGGAGCCGGACCGCCGACCGGGACCACAAGAAAGACAAGGAAGACATTAGGATGCCTTGAAGGAGTTGCCCACGTCCAGGACATGTACGTGCATGCAGGAGTGGTTAGTTAGCGGTAATTAGGCAAGATGCCTTACCATTTGTGCATGTAAGGGAAGTTTCCCTTTCCCACGGCCATTTAACCCCTGCATGCAGGAGGCTTTAATTAGCGGCAGTTAAGAAAGAATAAATGGAAAGGTAATTAAGGTTAGAAGGAAAGTCATAGAGCCAGCCCGGAGGAGAGCTCCGCCACGACGGAAACTGGTCAGGCCAGAATCTGACGGCAGTCAGAGAGGTGGCGATGAGGAGGATAAGCAGCTGGCTGTAGTCCAGGCGCGAGAGTCATGGACCGGCACAGCAAAGGGCGAGGCGGGTGCGAACTTGTGGTTGCGTTTCACTGCTCGAGGAGCCGGAGCCGTGCGCCGTCAGAGTCGCACTTAAACACCCGCGGATCTGGGCCGAGTGCCGGCAGCCGGGCCTCGTCGCCCGAGGAGCCAGACCGACCGCCGGTCGTCGTGCTCCGCAGGCCGAAGAGCCAGGCACAGCGTTAGCGGTTGTGCGTGTGTGGGCGATCGGCGACGGCGTTCACAGACGAGGCCGGAGATGACGACATGCGGACAACGGCGCTTCATCGTCCGGGAACCAAGCCACCAATTGGTACAAAGGTAGGCATTCTTTTGTATGAGCTCGTGTGCATACAGAAGAAAAACAAACAAATATTAGATTAATGGTAGATTGTAAAGAACAAGATAGTATGGAATGGGACTTCCCGATCCCTCTGTACGAAGAGTGTCATGTCTCTTCTGTGGATGGAGTGATGTCTGGAACATCCTAGATCAAACCCTCCATTGAGGATTGTTGATCGACGAACGAAGATCGAAGAAATTAAACCATTTGCATCATGGTTCGATAGACGCCATGCCCCAAGGTGGGCGCCAACTGTCGTGGTTCTAAGTCTGACAGTAGAATGGGGGGTAGGTATGGAGAGGCAAGATCCTAGCTATGGAGTAGTTGTACACACGAGTGTTTAACGAGTTCAGGCCCTTCTCTGAGGAAGTAAAAGCCCTACGTCTCGGAGCCCGGAGGCGGTCGACTTGTTTATGTATATATGAGTTAAAGGGGTGCGAACCCTTCTACCAGTGGAGGGGGGTGGCTTATATAGAGGAGGCCAGGACCCCAGCCAACCCACGCAGCAGAGGGTTAAAGTACATTAAGGCCGGGCGTTACTGGTAACGCCCTACATAAAGTGTCATCATGACCATTAAGACTACTTAATTACAGACCGTTTGGATACAGAGTAGATCCTGAACTCCTGATGGTCGAGTGGGTCTTCATGGTCGAGTGTCTTTAGGTTCGTCGAGTGCCTTCTAGCCGGTCGATTGGAGTCTCTCTTGGTCGAATGGAAGGTAGCTTCGTCTAAGGATGTCCTTGGATATGGTATCCTAGATAGGTCCATGACCCTACTCTAGGTACATAACATCATCAGCGCGCCCAAGGGGTAGGGCGCGTGTCACATCCCTAGTCTGCCCAGCAGCAGCCAGCGCCGGCCCAGCCCACTGGCCCCCTCCTCTGTCGTCTTCGTCCTCGACAGGGGGATGGGCGCGTGCCCGACGTGCGCGCGCTCCGCCGCGCCACCTCCTCCCTCCCTGCCTGCCTGTCCTTTCCCCCCTCCTCGTCTGGATGCCTCTGGAGACGCCACGCGCCGCCCCGACCCCTCTCACTCTCCCCCCCCCGTGCTCCTCCTATCCCCCTGCTCTCTCCCTCGCACACCCGAGCGCCATCACCGCCGCCGCTCGCCATTGCCGCGGCCAC